>NC_079442.1:13313032-13613032 GCF_903798145.1 Danio aesculapii
AGATAAAATCTACCTGGACAGAGCTGTTAAAACCAATCCTTTTGAAGAGACTGCTTTACAGGTGCTGGTCATATAATTAGAATATCTTCAAAAAGATGATTCATTTCACTAGTTCCATTTAAGGAGTGAAACGTGTATGATGTATACATTTATTCCACACAGACTGATACAAATTCAGCTTCTCAGAAAATGAGAATATTGTGAAAAGGTTTAGTATTGAAGACACCTGGTGCCACACTCTTATCAGCTAATTAACTCCAAAAAACTGGCAAATGCCTTTAAATAGGCTGTTTCTCAATATGCGTTCTTCAGTGATCTTGTGTCCTCGTGTAACGTCATCATCAACTGCCAAAGTTCAGTTCGAAAACTTCAGACCGCAAGAACGGAACGTTAAAGTTCCAGGATGCGGTCTTGGTATCGAAGATGCGTCGATTCCCAGAATGCATAGAATTCCCAGAGGTCATTGCAACTGGAGGTGGGAAGTGCAGCATTTTATATAGATTTATTATTAAAGTTCAGAGATATAACTTATTTACCTCAGGAGTTTCCATAATTTAGACGTTTAAAGTAAACATTACCATGAAAATCTTAATAAAGGCATAAACACATCAAGGGTCTTTATTTGCTGGAATTCCTATAAAATCTGTTTTATTTGTATTGTGCAACACATATTTGTAAAGTCTATATGCAGAGTATATATTTTTAAAAGGGTAAAAACAATAAATCGCTGTATGAATGCTGTAATGTTTAAATAATTTTCGGTTAAACATGTGTGAAGTTCATGTGACTATCAGGAAGAACATAGCATCTCATTTCTCACAGGATGTGTTCTTGCGGTCTCCCGAGTTCATTTTTCCAAGGTGACCGTTCTCTGCATTCTTGGAATTGAGAAACAGTCATGATCTTTCAGTCTAGTTCTGTAGGCTACACATTCATGGGGAAGACGGCTGATTTGACAGTTGTCTAAAAGATGACCATTGACACCTTGATCAAATAGGGCAAGACATAAAAGGTCAAATCAACTTTTTGAAGATATTCTAAATATATGACCAGTTGTCAAAGCCAGTTCCTGGAGGGTTGCAGCTCTGCACAGATTAGTTCCAACCCTAATTAAACTCACCTGATCAAACTAATTGCAAGAATTGAGAGCTTTAAGCTTGTTTGACACACTCTCATAAAAAATGGTACAATGTTGTACCAAAGAAGGTACAAACCCTTGTCACTGGTGCAGTAACTTTTTATGGAACAGAATTGTACCTTAAGACAAAGAATCAAATCTGTACCATTGCAGTTTGTACCTTTTAAGGACATTTGCACCATGGGAAACCAAAATGTACCTCATCAAATCTAATCTATGAAAGTACCACTACAGTGACAAGACACTTTGTACCTACAGTGTCAAATGTGTTCCTTCAAGAACTATTTAAAGGCATTTTGCTTCATCCAAAATGCGTCAATTTATTTTCAGGAAATATTCATTCATTCATTCATTTTTTAAAAAAAGTTAGTTTTTTAACTTTTTTTGTAAAAGTAAACACTTTCCACAAAAATGTTACAGAAACACATTCTCCCATGTACAATAAAAAAAATTCTCCAATTTTCACACAATAGCTTTGTAATCATCTAAAAGTTAATTTAATTTACTTAATTTTAAAATAGAAATAGAATTATGCTAAAGTATTGTAGCGAGATATGCACAATGTTTGATTAGTTTTATAGTGCTAAAATGTCTGCATGATGAATACTTTGCATATGCAGGACTTTTGCCAGCTCCTGTGCGTAGTGGAAAGCAAATGCCAAAAGGTGCAGATATCACTAATGAAAACGTAATAATGAAAATGTATTTATCAGAAAGTGCTTACCAAATGTTTATTAAAAATGCCTCAAATGTTTAGTTTACAATAGTTTTGTTTTACCAGTTGTTTTGTATTATAAAACTTAATAATTCATGTGTATGAGTTTCTTTAAACAAATGCTTTTAATTGATGATTCATGTTTTAATATGGAAATTATTCATAAAATCAGTAATATTTATTTTCATAGATATTGTAATAAAGAGTTGTCCAGCACTCATGTACCTTTTTAATGAGAACAATTGTGTATATTCATTTCAATTTTACCATAAAAGGTACAGAACAGTATCATAAGAGGGCTTTTCTGTATCATATAAGGTACAACTTTTACAAAGGTACAAAACTGCTCCTTAAGGAACATTATTTGTGCTGCTGTGTACCTTTTTTCTGAGAGTGTACCAACAGATAGGTGTGTTGGAACTAAATTCTGCAGGGCTCCGGCCCTCTAGGAATTGACTTTGACACCCCTGATTTAGGCTTTTATTCTGATTAGAGAACAATGGAGAGAAATGCCTTAAAGGGATAGAAAGAAATTCTGAAGAATGTTGTTGGGGGTGGGGGAGGCATTAACTTCCATAGTAGGAAAAAAATACTATGGAAGTCGATGGCAGTTTTTCTTCCAACATTCATTAGAATATCTTCCTTTATTCAGCAGGAGAAAAAAAATCGAATAGCTTTGTAACAAGTTGAGGATGAGTAAATGATGACAGAATTTTAATTTTGGAGATGAACTAACTCTCTGAACTAACATTGAGCCTATATTCTCCAAAACTAATATATTATGTATAATTCACAGGTGGACCTGAGATGTCATCACAAAACATACAGTGCATCATCGAAGACGAGCAAAAACACTAACTGCCCTGCTACTATGTTTCTGATTCTCAAGAGATCTATGCACGAAAGAAAGTCCAGGTGAGACAAAGTGTATGAACTACTTTTGTAATGTTTGTAACATTGTTTGGGTGCTGGACGATATGGGCAAAATTTATATCACAATATAATTTTTCACACCTTAATTTTGGTTGATAGGATATAATTCCAGAATCTATGTAATATTTAAAAAACTTTAGAAAAACTGCCAAGAACTCCCATTATGTCTATACAATTCATTCAAAAATGAATTGGGCAAGTTTTTGAAACATCCTCCTATAAAAAACATAATATTTTAGAAATAAAAACAGCACAATAAGTTAATGTTCACCTTTTATTTGTATTTAGCCTTCTTACAAGGAAGAAATGTGAAATAAACATAAAGAAACCAGCAATACACATAAACATGCACCCTGAACATCATTTTCATCACCACCTAAACATCATCGATCAAGCGCTTTATGATTTTTAATTTATTATGGTGTAGAGATGTTATACAGTTTAACTCAAAGAATGACCAGTCTGTCAGATGAAGAAGAGCAGGAGTTAGAGATTCAAATAAATAAATACATTTTACTGAAGATAGTTTGCAGTTTCATCAGCAGAAGCCATCTTCAACACTCGAGATGAGTTCCTAGGCCGCTCTGACTTACAGTACAACAATGCAGCAACAATACTCTTTACACAAGTCCAGAAAAGGTGGGATCCAGGTAAACTGTTCTCATTGGTTACAGCAAAAATAGACAATTCTAAATGTGTGTGTCAATGAAGTATTGTATCTAGCTCCAGATATGGATGGCCTAAATGTGTGCATCAAGGAAGAATTGTATCTAACTCCAGATATGGATGGCGGCATGGTTCTTGGGGGTCAGGCCGACCCTAAACTATTAAGAGCTGATCTCTGACCTGTAAAAGCTAAACCATGGCAAGGTAGTCAAAGTAGTCGAAAGTGACAATTTGTTGTGGAAACTCAAGGTTGTTTCTTGTACGTTCAGCTGTCTTATCAAACTGGTTCAAAACTGGTTTAATCAACATTCGGCTACAATATCCTCACTACACACAAAGTCTATCTAACATAAAAAGGAATTAACAATCAAAACAGCTAAATTACTGTAGACAATAATATGACAAATAGAAATAGGTGTTTCCCCCTCCTCAACATCAGTAATTCCCTTCAGAGGGAGAGAGAGAGAGAGAGGTCTCAATGACCTATGACCTGGTTTGTTTGTCTCATGAAAACAAAGTTAAAATAGACAGACAAAGAGAGGAGCAAGGACACTGAACATTCTTACATAAAGCAGTGTGTTACTTATTCATTGGTTCAAATCAATTTCAAAGTTAAATACTCATTCAAATAATCAAATAATTATATAAAAGTAATGAGAAACAGGATGATGAGAAAAAGATAAACGTTGATTCACGTTGAGATGGATTTGAAGGTAGAAATCTGAATAAAAAAATTATAGGACATACTGTGAAACATTCCTTGCTCTGTTAAACATCATGTGGGAAATACTTAAAAAAAGAAAAAACTGTATATTAATATTGAATTATTATCTAACACTATTCAGTCTATTTCACAGCTCTACATTTAAAAACAAAACCAAAAAATAAATTTGTCCTTCCACAGATCAGGTGACCCACACATTGAAGAGGGCTATTTTCTTCATGTGAACTTGAGGAACGAACATAACCACAGGCTGCACACCGCTGAGGTCATGCGATGGAGAGATGTATCCAACGACACCATCGAAAAGCTTCAACAGCTCTACAAAAGCGGCCACTCACCTTCATCTGCACTCAAGACTATCAAATACAACTTACAGGAAGAGGAAGGCGATAATTATCTCTACGCTGTTACAGATCGATCAATCTGCCCAGACATTCAGTTCTGTTACAGGTCAGTCGATTAAGAGGGGTTAAAAAGATAAGTTAACCTTAAAATCATCATATTTGGGTAAACTTAGAACGCAGCGAATGGGAGAGTACAACAAATATATATTTTACAATCCAATTTGCTGAAATAATAAAAGAAAAATTCAACGATAGTGTTCTGAAGGCTCTCAGAAAAAGAAAAAAATATGTGAGACTGATAATGGCAGTCAAAAGAGAGAAAAACATACAACACGCTGAATTACAAACACCTCACACAAGCGGTAATTTATTTTTTGTAATTTGATGCAAATATGATATAATACATACATAAATACATATAAATATCCATACATTTAAAAAAAATTAAATATTAAAAACATCCAAGGATTTAAGATGCTGATGACCGCTAAACATGTCATAACAAGCTTGTAAAAAGGGTCGATTACAATCCGCTGAGACCTTCGTTCGTCTTTGGGACAAAAATTGAGGTATTTTAAATAAAATTTAAGAGATAGGCCCAATTCCAATTCTATTTTTGTACCTCTACCCCTTCCCTTTGGTTCTTAAAACTGAATGTGAAGGGCTTCAAAATTTACCCCTAAAAAATGGGACAACACTACAGCACCTGCACACGTCATCATATGTCATCGCAATCTCATGCTTCAAATGAGATCAGATGATCACGACTGCTGTAGTTATTCCAGTAGTGTTATTTTTTAAATTAAACTGCGAATTTACACAGTGGCCATATTCATCTATGTAAACACACCAAAAACAACATTAACATTATAGCAGACACTGTAAAAAGCTCATTCCCTGTCCCTAGACTTTTCTAATAGGGTATTCGAGTGTCAGAATGTTGTGGGGCTGCTATACAAGAGTTATTATTAGGGATTACAGATTTAAAATCATGATGGTAAAACACAAACGCGATTATGAATATATTAAAACATGTGCTTGTTTGTTGTAAAAATCCGTAATAATGACAAAAAATACTAATTTGTGGATCTCTGTACTTCTGGGTGCAGCTATCCTGCCTTTGTGGCTGGTGTATTCTGGGAAATTTTCTTACCCCTTGGTTTCGAATGTGGACCCCTTCCCCTTAGCCCTACGCTTTGAAGCTAAAGAGAATTGGGACACCCCAACCCCTTTAAGTGAACATGCAAAACGAGGGGTAGGGGGAAGGGGAAGAGCTAAGGGGTAGAATTGAGATTGGGAACAGCAGTCCAAGAAAAAGTAGCAAAAAACTTTTCATGTGACTTCAGTGATTCAACTGTAATCATATGAAGCTTAAAGAATACATTTGTTTGCCCGAAAAACAGTAAAACAACTTATTTCGCCTATATCTTCCATATCAGATCAGCATGTGTTTTTACTATGGGCAATATGATTCTTACGTAAAACATAAAAATGAATCTTCATTCATTCATTTAGTTCAAAATTTGTGCCAGAATCTTTGTAACACACCAAATTGCCTCTGAAAAGTCCTATATATTGTGATATTTCTTTAGGATTTTACCAAATTATTTAATATTCATATCCATGTGAGGGGATTTTCTTATTTTTGGTCTTGCACTTGTAGGTTTTCAATATATTAATTAATTCATTCATTTATAAAAACATAAGTTATGCCGAGTTCAGACTGCATGATTTTAACTCCGTTTTTGACTTGCCGACAGGTTTTGAGAAATCTCCAACAATTGCCTGAAATCACAGGCAAATCGGTGCTCGTTCAAAGACACTATCTAAGAGAATATCTGAGAGATATTTGGCATGCTAAATATCCAGACCAGTCTGCGATTCAAATCATGCCGTGTGAAATGTGTTTTGACTGAAAATGACATTGGCGACCGCCTACAGCCAATGAGAGTGCAGCATTCACTAGTGTGGGTACCTGCAGGCCAGTGGGAGGTTGAGGGAGAAGTTAAAAGCGCTCAATTTCAGTTTATTTAGACCCAAGAAATGGAGCACCCGTGTCTGTTTGACGTGTCATGTGAGCAATATTACAACTGAGTCAAAAAAGAAAGTTTAATAGAATAATTAATAGAAATTATTAGGGAATTAGTTTAATAGAAACTAATTCCCTTCAAACCCAGGTGAGGTGATGTACGTTTTCTACCCCATTAAAGGTTTCTTTCTCGTTATGTAGTTAATAACAAAAGATATACTTTGTGTTTTTGGTTGTGAGACGTAGTTTGGACGAAGTATTCAGTCATTCTTCCTATTGTAAAGTCATGCAATGTGAAAGCCCCTGTCGCCGATCCATCTTGCAGTGTAAACAAAGCAGCGACAAAACGTCATGCAGTGTGAAAACATCTGTGACACGATTTTTTTGAAAATCATGCAGTCTGAACTCAGCATTAGGGTAATTAGACAAAACATTGTCTAAAAATCAAACAAATATATTGCTTATGGGGGCTAATATAATATTGACCTTAAAATGGTTTTAAAAAAAACTAAAAACTAGCCAAAATAAAACAAGACTTTCTCTAAAAGAAAAAAACATTATTGGAAATACTGTAAAAAAAATCCATGCTCCGTTAAACATAATTTGTGAAATATTTGAAAAATAAAAACAAATTACGAGAGGGTGAAGTTTTTTTTACTTCAACTTAGACATCATAACAGATGTGTATTCATTTTGGAAATGTGTGACACTGGACCACAAAACCTTATGGTTGTACTGGTGATAATTTTGGCCCTTAAAGTGTTTATTCGTCTATTGACAAAAATACATTTTTCTTTCATACCAAAAATCGTTCAAATATTAAGAAAAGTTTCCGTGAAGGTTCCATGAAGAGATATTTTAAAATTTTATATTGTAAATATATCAAAACATTTGTGATTAGTAATGCGCATTGCTTGAAACTTAATTTGGACAACATTAAAGGCAATTTTCTCTATATTCTGATCATACATTTGATCTATATTGATGACAGATATTTAAACAGTGTGATGTGTATTTTACCAAAAACAATCAACACTTATGGCTGGTTCTCTGGTGCAGGGTCACGTATGTATGTTGATTCTATCATATAATGAACCATACTTTTATTATATTTCACTGCAGATTATATTACAAGCTTTTTCCGAAGTCATTTGCTGAACCTGCAGGTGAGATGATTCTGACAAACCTGGAGTGTGTAGATTAACAGTTCAGAGCACAGAGTTTTGCCAATTCTATTGTGCTAGCATCAACGTTTAATTCCATGTTTGTTTGTTTTTTATGAAATATGGATTTGCATTCAGAGAAGGACATTTCAGAAGAGCTTTTTAGACCATTAGAGTTGGAGCAATCATGGGAGACAATGACAGTCACAGGTCAGTATGCCCCTGTTGTTAAAATAAAATATATGAAGAGATTTCTATATAAATATCACAACATTATGCCTTTTATCTGAAACAAGCAGATGGACAAGCCACGTTCAATGAGGAAACGGTGTCTGTTACCACAGTACCAATCATAACCACCACAGGTGAAGCAAACCATTTTCTGATGATCACATGATATCTGTGTATTATTTCAGCATTTTAAGCAACTCTTATGCTAGAGCAAGAAATTTCATTTTCATAATCAGTAAATTTACTCCCATTTCCTTCCATCCTTTCACTTTAAAGGGATAGTTCACCAAAAAATAAATGAAATTGATCACATCATTTACTCTCCTTCATGTGGTTTTAAACCTTTATGAGTTTCTTTCTTTCGTTAAACATAAAAGTTGAAGAATCCTGGTTGCTGGCAGCCATTAACGTCCAAAGTTGGAATAAAAAACACTGTGTAGTTTTATTTTCTAAATTTTCTTATGTTTAATGATAGTTTAAAGAAACTCATGAACAAATGAAGGGTGAGTAGATTATAGAATATTCATTTGAATATGAACTATGCCTTTAAATTAACATAATATTATGGTTTAATTAAATCAATATTATAAATCAAAGATATAAGTGGTCAAAATGTTCTTATGACTATATTATGCAAGCTGTGTTTTTGAAACCAAGGCTGTATCCAAAAATTGCCCCTTATATCCTCAAAGAGTGCACTATTTGAGGGAGCTGCCATTTGTAGTGGTGTCTGAAACCATACTGGATGTTCTCAAGTGCACTCAATCGGTCCCACAGTGCACTGCAGTAACAAGTGTACAAACTGATGTACATTCAACAGCTAGAGAGTACTCATAATGCACTGTGAAAGTTCATGCATCTGACCTCAAAAGGCCTTCCAAAGCAGAATCCTATGGATATGGACACTGGCCCTCCAGGACTGAGTTTAAAACCCCTGACTGGAAATGGCATGGAATAGTGCATTAGTGGGGCGTCACAGTGGCACAGTGGGTTGCACGATTGCCTCACAGCAAAGACGTCGCTGGTTCGAGCCTCGGCTGGTTCAGTTGGCACTTCTGTGTGGAGTTTGCATGTTCTCCCCGTGTTGGCGTGGGTTTCCTCCGGGTGCTTCAAAGACATGCACTATAGGTGAATTGAATACTGGCCATAGTGTATGAGTGTGAATGCAAGAGAGTGTTTCCCAGTGTTGGGTTGCGGCTGGAATGGCATCCGCTGCATAAAACATGTGCTTGATAAGTTGGCGGTTCATTCTGCTGTGGCGACACCTGATTAATAAAGGGAATAAGCTGCAAAGAAAATGAAGGAATGAATAATTAGTGCATTAGTATGCTATTTGGGATTTGTAACTAAAATCCATTGATAACACCGAACGCGTTTTTTGTGTTGAGAGGCACCTTTTTTATTATTATTTTTTAACCTTTTAATGGATAGAATAGTGCAGAGAATTGACAGGAAATAGTTGGGAGCAGAGAGAATGGGAAGGGTCGGCAAAGGACCTCAAGTCGGGATTCAAAATCGGGTTGCCATAAGCACCATGGTGCTATATGTCGGCACACTTAACCACTAGGCTATCAGCGAGAGGCGCCTTTTTTGAGTGGTTTACTAATGTTCGTGAGCATTTTACATGCTCGTAACACCTTGCATTTTTGCCTTTGCGCTCTGAATGGAAAAAAACACTTTACGTCAGTTGTTTTTTTCATTCTCCAATCAAATCAAAGCAGAGGTGGGGTTTCCGTTGAGGTGACACCATCATTTGTGTTTTCAAGACGACTATGGATAGACTAGTGATCACTGTTTTTTGACTTAACCGGAGCTGTATGACTTATCAAATCTTGAATATCACAATATAATTAATTATTACAATTATAAAAATATCAACAGCAATGCCCGTGCACAATATGTAGCTGAATCAGTCATGGCCTTATGACATAAAAAACAGACGTTTTCTTGCGGTGCACCTCATATTATCAGATCGGAAAAGCATGTTCGGTGTAATCGGCCCCTTATTGTGAAGTGCATTCATTCACTCCTTTAAAGGAACACTCCATTTTAAAATTCACCTAGAGTTTTACCATTTTTGAAACTGTATAGCCAATCTCGGGGTATTGTGGGGTCACTTTTAGCTTAGCTTAGCATAAACCATTGAATCAGATTAGACCACTAGCATCTTGCTCAAAAAAGAGTTTTAATAATTTTCCTATTTAAAGCTTGACTTTTCTATAGTTACATCATTTACTAAGACCAACAGAAAATTAAAAGCTGCTATTTTCTAGGCTGATATAGCTAGGAACTATGCTCTCATTGTGGCGTCATTATTAAGTAAGACACAATGATACTATGTATAAATAGTAATTATAAGTGAACTATATTTTTTATTAATGTAGAGATTGAGGGTGGCATGGTGGTTTAGTGGTTAGCACTGTCGCCTTACAGCAAGAAGGTCGCTGGTTCGAGTCCCAGCTAGGCCAGTTAGCTTTTTTGTGTGGAGTTTGTATGTTCTCCCTGTGTTGGCATGGGTTTTCTCTGGCTGCTCCGGTTTCCCCCACAGTTCAAAGACATGCCCTACAGATGAATTGAATAAACTAATTGGCCGTAGTGTATGAGTGTGTGTGTAAATGCGAGAGTGTATGGATGTTTCCCAGTACTATGTTGTGGCTGGAAGGGTATTCGCTGTGTAAAACATATGTTGGAATAGTTGGTGGTTCATTCCACTGTGGCAACCCCTGATAAATAAGGCAAGGAAAAAAAACTAAGCTGAAGAAAAATGAATGAATGTATGTAGGGAATAGCGAATGAAGGTATAGGGGCCAATTTCGGATACAGCCCAAGATTTAACATGAAATCAGACATTTTGTAATTTGAATGTATTTCTGTTTAGACGGGGAACATTTCACACAAGAGCCAGTCCACGAACCAGGCCCAAGTATGCCTTTTTAGTATTTCTACATAAATAAATCTAATCATGTTAACAGTCAGCTTTAATCATTAGAATTGCATGTGTTCTGTCTAAGGTACAGCTGTTGCAGAGACTGTCGGGACCTTGGATGGACAGCTGGAGGACGTTTTTGGGATCCTAAAAAAGAAGCTAAACGAGGACGCAAGTTTCACGCCATCTATAAGAGCTTTTGTGTCGAATTTCTATCAGTTGAAAAATGACAGCGCCCTGCAGTCATCGCTCTTTTGCTTTGGTAAAGTTGCCGAGATAATCAGTCAGATCAGCGTACAACCGGCCGCCGGTCCACGGAAGAAGGGGGCTGGACGTAGAGCTGTTGGCAGACCCCCAAAGAACTCAAGGAGAGAGCATCCGTACTGCAACAGCAGAACTGAGGACGCTCCGCCAACACTCACGTTCTGTTTGCAGGAAACGAACACCCTCGAGAAGACAGATGAACCACAGACAGCAGCTTCTGGTGGGTGTACAGATCCAATCACTGTTGCTCTACAAGGAACACTAGAGACAAACAGTTGAGTTGTACTAGTTTTGAATACATCCAATCACTGGTTATGGTTAGAGCCCTTTTAGCTTTTTATGGATTAAACCATTAGGAAAAAAATATGTCACCCTTTATTTTGATGGTCCGTTTGTTGAATTTAAGTTACATTGCATCTACATGCCAACTAATTCTCAAATAGTAGACTGTTAGGTTGGGGTTAGGGTTAGTGAGTAGTGTAAGTTTCTTATAGTCAGTTAAATGTCTGTTCAAGGAGCAATATCAGCACATATTAAGCTGACAGTCTACTAATACTCAAATGGACCATCAAAATAAAGTGTTACCATAAATATTTTTCTATTTAAAGGTTGACTCTTCTGTAGTTACAACATGTACTAAGATCAACGGACAATGAAAAGTTGCTCTTGTCGATATGTAGGCACTATACTCTCATTCCGGCATAACAATCAAGGAACTTGCTGTAGCAGGCACAATGATATTATGCACAATGTTATCTACTTAGAGCCTATATTCTCCTTGATTATTATGTGTGAATGAGAATATAGTTCCAAGCAGTGTGCGAATTATTCATTGATGATTGGGGTGGGGGGGCAACTTTTTTGTTAGTAGTTTGATAATACAAGCTTCAGTGAATCAAATTTTAAAATCTATTTAAATTACACACTTTTAAAAAAAAAATTTCAATAATTTTTTATTTATTAATATTTAAGAACGCTAATATTAAAGATATTTATTACTATGAAAAGGTAATAAATTCCCCCCATACATACTTATTTTGATGTCCTTTAAGGAGAATCAAGTGTTAATTAACCCCCTCTAATTCGCACCCTGGTTCCAAGCCATATCAGCCAAGAAAATAGCACTTTTATTTTTACGCCAGTCTTAGTACACAATGTAAATACAGAAGAATCAAGCTTTAAATAGGAAAATTATCAAAAATCTTGATCTTTTTTTTAACAGGATGCTAATGGTCTAATCCGATTTAATGATTTATGCTAAGCTGAGCTAAAAGTGCTCCCGCCAGACACGGAGATCGGCTGAATGGATTCATATATGGTAAAACTGTATAGGGAATGTGTAAAATGAGTCTATTTCCAGTGTTGCTTTAAGAAATCGCAGCTTTCAAATCAAAAGTTGCCCCCATTAGCTTTATATTTCTGGTCTTATTGCACACAATTCAACAGCGCATGTTGTTGTACACGTGAAAATGATCCAAACGCAACCACTTGCTGTCTCCATCGAGGTACGCAGTCAGTTCACAGTACATAAAATCAAAGTTTATGTCTTAATTAGGGTTTTACTCTGCAGTGTCTCATTATGAAAGAGCACTGTTTATTGTGATTTAACATGTTTTTTTTAAACACATAATGTTATTGTTAACATTTTACTAAAGTGGTTTCTGATGTTCAGACTGATGCGAATGAGCATTACTATTTTATTTTTTTTATTTCTCACCCATGCTTTATTCAGATCCAATAATCTGTGGGGTTTGGTTAAAATGATTACTATTTGGCTAAACATGGCTAAAATGGTCCAATACCATGACGGTTCCTGTTTATGCATGTTGAAAAAAAAAAAAAAGATTGTGCATTATTATTTGCAACGTGCAAACAGCTTGTGCCATTCTCTTCGGAAAGCACTATAATGTATTTAATTATAGATTTAAAACTGACCTTTGTAAAAGTACACTTAATAAACCATGGATGATCATGCATATTGGATTAAAATCCTTTTGTTCAACAGTTATTCTGCCGTACACCTTCTCCGAATAGTCATTTAGATAATTCATCAAGTTGGGAACTTTGAACATTTTAAGAACGAGGGTGCATTAAATGGATAGTTCACTCAAACATGAAAATTTTGGAAACCAGTGAACATTTCTGTAGTATTTGTTTGTCCATGTCAGTCATTACCGGTTTAGAGCTGATTTTTTATGAAGTTTCTTAAACCAGTGATGTTAGGCATTAGACAACAAATCCTAGATGAGTTTTTTTTTTTGGAATGTGTCAAATTGTCAATAATTATTTTCAGCTATTTGACAAATCCACATACGAAGAGGAAACTCCAGGCTTGGAACAAATCGAAGGTGAGTAAACGCATGGATTAAAGTGGAAAAACTGAATTTTTTGACTGAATTCATTTTCCAGGCCATATTCCAGGAATAATTTAAAGGAATATTCTTTAATCAAAACTTTATTTAAATAGTGGAGACCAAAAAAAATTAAGAGACGTTTTAAACCACTTTAATATAGCCAATTTGTGTGTTTTAAAAGCTATTGTCAAAGTACAACCCATAAAAAAAAAAATTACCATATGGGCTCAGAACTACTTTTGCAAAACTTTGTTAAGTACCACAATATGCAGTTCCATCCACAAATGCCATTTAAAACTGTACTGTGCCAAAAGGAAGCCCTATGTTAACAGTGTCCAGAAATGCTGTCGACTTCTCTGTGCTCAGAGCCATCTGGGATGGACCATCACACAGTGGAAACATGTACTGTGGTGAGATGAATCAGTATTTCAGGTATTTATTGGGAGAAATGGACGCTGTGTAATCCGGACCAAAGAAAAGGATCATGCAGACTGTTACCAGCAACAAGTCCAAAAGCCAGGGTCTGTCATGGTATGGGGTTGTATCAATGCTCTTAGCAAAGGTAACTTGCACTTCTATGATGGCACAATTCATGCTGAAAAGTACATAGAGAGCACAATCTACTGCCTTCTTTTCCAGGGACACCCCTGCTTATTTCAACAAGACAATGCAAAACCACATTCTGCACACATTACAAAGTCCTGACTGCAGAGGAAGATGATACAGGTACTTAACTGGCCTGCCTGCAGTCCCGACCTGTCTCCAATAGAAAATGTGTGGTGCATTTTAAAGCACAAAATGCGACAACAAAGAGCTACTGTTGCCCACCTTAAGACTTATTTGCAGGAATAATGGGACACAATTACACCTGTAACACTTCATCACTTGGTGTCTTCAGTCCCTAAACATTCTTTAAGTGTTGTGAAAAGGAATGGCACCATCACAAAGTGGTAAATGCTTTCATGTTACTTTACTGTTATTTTTTTAATGTTTTGCAAGAACCAAAATTGTAAGATGCTTATTTTGAAAAAACAAAAAAACAAAACAAAATCACATGGAGCACATTAAATAATGTTTGTTGTATTGTCTGCAATGAAATACAAGTCAAAGTAAATATTTAGAAATTATTACTTTACATTTACTTGCGTTTTTCTATACTGTCTTAACTTTTTCTGATTTGAGGTTGTGTGTTTAGCACGTTTTTTTTTTATATATATATTTGCAAAAACATTTAGTATTTTTATGCATTACACGCAACTACTTAGTCTCCACTTTCCTTCCTAATCTGTAACTGCCTCTCTGGCTATAGCACTAACTGTAATCTCTCTCTCAAAAAAAAAGAAATGTTCTAATGCTTTGCTTCTTAGACTTTACACACCTGAAACTTGTCTATAGCACTTGTTCACTGCTGCTCTTATAGTTGTGTAAATTGCTTCCTTGTCCTCATTTGTAAGTCGCTTTGGATAAAAGTGTCTGCTAAATGACTAAATGTAAATGTAAACGTAAGGACAGACGGTAACCCAGTTGTTCACAAAAATCCATCTTAGTGTCCTTTTTTCCAGTCTATGGTAGCTATGGAGAACTTTAATCCATGAAAATGATGACTGAATCTACTTTTTGAGGTGAGCTATCCTTTTAACCACAATTTTTGTTTCAAACTCACCTGTAGAAAACTAAACTGAATCTTTGGTTATCCACAGAGATGGTTGATTATCCAAGAAAGATTCATTTAAATATGAAGATATTCTCCCTTTTAGAAACCGTCCAAAAACTCATTTCCATTCAATTGAATTTCAAGTGTAAAAATATTTTAATTAAATATTTGACTTCAAAACCCCAGCAGAGTGTATAGGTTACACATAGGTAAGCTCAGCATTTGACAGACAAAACAATGAGAATTTTAATACAAACATACTGAATTCCCTGGTTAATCTGATTTTATTGAAAGGTTTGTGATGCATAATTGTAGTCGAAGTCTCTGTCCTGAAGTCTGATCATATCTTTCCTGGGTCTTCCTTGAGTGTAACAGTCCTGTTGAACACCAGCTGGAGAACAAGAGACAGTATACAAGTTAAACTCAACTGCATGTTCATTTGTTTATAGGCCGGGACACACCGAGCCAACAGTTGGCCATTGGATTGACCTTCATTCAGCAACGAATCGGAGCGTGACGTAGTGACATAGCAAGTAAACAATTCAAGTAGGGCTTCAACTAACGATTATTTTGATGATCAATTAAGTGGTCAATTAATCATATAAAAGCATAACTTACTTACTTCCTGGGCCATTTATATCTTTCCAAGTTGATATTTAGACCTGTCAGCTGTTATACTGTACTCCGTGGCTTATCAATACAAACACACAGACCTCACTATAATTATAAAGAGCAAACCATATTTTTGGCATGAAAACAGCAAGTATGTAAGCCATGCAATTTCCAAAAACTGACCTATAAAAGTATGCTACTGATACTCTGCTGGCTGATTTGCATGTTGATTCTAATCAGGAGCAGTTATGTTTCATTTCGTTATTTTGTATTGTGTATAGTATTTACCAGGGTGTGTGATTTTTCTGCAATTTTAAAACGCCACTTTATTTTCACTTTGTGACACTTACAGTGATAGAAAAAGTACAGAAAATTATACTTAAGTAAAAGTACCATTACTTGCCTAGACCCTAAAAGTATTCAAGAGTGGTGAGTATTACGCTGTAAAAAGCTGATGCGTTTACATGTAATTTGTAGATGTGTGTAAACGTAACATTCTGTAGTGCATTTAGTTATTGTCCAGCAGGCACACAACGTCATAAGACGTTAATATTAGGTTAGATTTAGGTTGTGATGTCAGGTGACTAAAATTCAATGTCTAGCCAGAGTCTAAGGACAATGTTATTTTGATGTTCAATAACGATGTCAAATGACATTGAAATAAGGTTGACTTTAGTTTGTGTTTAAAAGTGACCAAAATCCAACGTCATATTGATGTCAAATACTGACATTTATTCATCAGGTATGGCAACTAAAATCCATCGTCTGATAGACGTCATAGTGGTAACATCCACACAACGTCAAGCTGTAACATCATTAGACTTCAATATTTGGTTGATTTTAGGTTGAACATTGACGTCAGCCTGAAGTGGAGTTCTGACGTCAACCTGATTCAACTGTCAACCATTAACCCCATGGCATTAGGGTACAATGTCAATCTGACGTCATGTTGACATCTTGTGCCTGCTGGGTGTTTAAGGCCATTTCGGTCATCATACAGTAAACATCTGTCATCTCATCAGTGACATGCATCTAAACAGTCTCTGTGTTATTGCATGTACATATTTTGCACATCTTCTTAGACACTTTAATGCTTCCAAACAGTTTGCTCCAATTTTTCGCTCATTTCTTGAGGTAGTTCATTTTGATGCGATTTGATTGGACAGGAATTTTCTAATCGCCATAGCCAAGAAAAAATTAAGTAGTGACTGCAGGCTGAAGTAGTGGTGTAAAAGTACCGATACTGCATTAAACATGTACTCAAGGGAAAGTAAAAGTACACATTTTTAAAACTACTTAGTAAATTATAATTTCTGATCAAAAAAATTTCTCAATTACAGTAATTGGAGCTTTTGTATCCACCACTGCACACTTAATCAATGTGCTAGTGGGACAGTACAGGCTACGTGTGTGTGTCAAACATTTTGCTGAATTACATGTGTTTAGGTTGGCTATATATTTGAAAGAAAAAGAAAATGATCACTTTAGCGAGGATGAGGCTTCATTTAAATGGCATAAGATGCTGTCTGACAAGAGGAAAATACTTTGTAGCAGTTCTTTTTTTTAACCCATTAGATTACATGTTTTTAAATGATCAGTCCAGGAGGTGGCGCTGATCGACAACAGGATTTGTTCAAAGATGATAAAAGCATATAAAATAAATCGTTTCAAAGCGGTCCGAATGTGACTGTTTATATGCATCAGCTGGCGATCGGAAGTTTTTAGCATTCTCCTTGCGCATACACGCAAAGCATAATGGGTAATTTTGCATTATAAAAAAAAGGTCTATAGTAGTTCCAAAACATACTTTCACATCTGACACCCGAATCCCCTGTCAGTAATGTCTAGTGGCTGGGAATGAGCTTTTTACAGTGTCTGCTATAATGTTAATGTTGTTTTGGTGTGTTTACATAGATGAATATGGCCACTGTGTAAATGCACAGGACAGCTACGAGCTTATAGCCACATTATATCATTATGATAACAAGATATATGCCTTCTGTGATTTCCTGAAGATAAATACCAAAACAAAATGCAACTGGAATAACTACAGCAGTCACGATCGTCTGATCTCATATGAAGTATATGAAGCATCATATGTCATCGCGGTGAGATATAATGATGTGTGCAGGTGCTGTAGTGCTGTCCCATTTCTTAGGGGTACATTTTAAAGCCCTTCCCTTTCACACTCTATTTCAAGGGCCAAAGGGAAGGGGTAGGGGTAACTGAAATAGAATTGTGATTGGGCCTATAGATGCTGATGACTGTTAAACATGTCAAAACAGTCTTGTGAAAAGGGTCCGTAGGATATTAAGTAGCAGAGTAAATAAATAAAAAACAAATATTTCAACATTTCTATCAAAACATTAAAAAAGACACTAATAGTGATATGATTAAGAGTGCTCTAGTTAAACTATTCTCCTCAGCTTATATGGCTAAACCAACGTCAAAAACTATAACTAAATTAAACTAATTTAACTAAACTAAAGCGATATGTTCTGTTGCTGTTAAGAAGAAATTTGTGTTTCCTCTTTGGTCCCTGATTGGGGAATTTAAACCTAAATTATAAGCTGTAAAGTGATATGTCTACTGATGCTGTGAAATGTTTCTCTCTGCAATAAAAACTTTTTAAAAATGTAACATTATTAGCCTTCTCTGAAAACCACAACATTGACTAATTGTAATATTCTACTGCTCCTGTTTGCGGATTTTAAATACAAGGGTCTACAATGTTTGATTTACGCTAATCTAAATCTAAAGAGGTTGACAACGAATTTCATAATCGATAATTATTGATTGGTTAAATATATTCATTTATTATTTATTTATTGCCACATCAGCAACTTATGGCTATTTCATGGCAAAATGGATATACAGTTGAAGTCAGAATTATTAGCCCCCCTCAATTATTAGCCCCCCTGTTTATTTTTTTCCCCAATTTCTATTTAACGGAGAGATTTTTTTCAACACATTTCTAAACATAATAGTTTTAATACCTCATTTCTAATAACTGATTTATTTTATCTTTGCCAAGATGACAGTAAATAATATAATAATATAATTTTTTTAAGACACTTCTATACAGCTTAAAGGGACATTTAAAGGCTTAACACGGTTAATTAGGTTAACTAGGCAGTTTATGGTAATTAGGCAAGTTATTGTATAATGATGGTTTGTTCTGTAGACTATTGAAAACAAATATAGCTTAAAGGGGCTAATAATTTTGTCCTTAAAATGGTTTTTAAAAATTTAAAAACTGATTTTATGCTAGCCGAAATAAAACAAATAAGACTTTTTCCAGAGGAAACAATATTATCAGACACACTGTGAATATTTCCTTGCTCTGTTAAACATCATTTGGGAAATATTTAAAAAAATTCAAAGGGGGGCTAATAATTCTGACTTCAACTGTACATAAAAATATTACATGATAAAAACAAATTTGTATTACAATAAAAAGTTACTTAGACAAAAATATAAAATAGAAATAAATACAATTCACACAAAAATATATTCAAAGTTAAATATGATATTTCAGTTCAATTTTTGATAAATAATTTAAGATTTTTTCTGGTGGTACCCTTTTTAAACATATCCATCAAAGTACTCTCCTTATAAAATATTGTCTAATAGTATTCAAACTTCCACGTTCCAACAAAATATGTTTGATTGTAAGAGCAGCTTGGCAGAAATTACATTTAGGTGGTGCTTCGTTATTCAGTAAACACAAATGAGTCAACCTAGAATGTCCAATTCAACATCTAGTATAGACATTTTGTTCATGCCTGGTCTCAAAATGTAATGTTATAATGGTACCAAACGCTGCTTTGTTTACGATTTGCTTGCGTGTGTCGGAAGTTCTGGTTTCCCATTGTGAATGAGAACAGATACTGCCCACCGCGGTGCAGAAAAACACAACTTTCCATGCAGGCAAAGGACGCTCTCTTTTGTTACATTTGGCTGCCTTCTGCTTGGGGTGTTCATGGGCAGCTTTTTGGTCCAAACAAGATCAGACCCAAGTCAATGCAAGATGACGACATAGTTTTGTTTGTTTTGTTTGAAAACATAGGTTTTGTCTGCACTAGTTGTTTGGCGTCAGCTTGATGTGTACCGGCCTTAACATAACAGGTTTCGGCAAATACCTTTTCAGGTGTGCTGTCAGCATCCACCGAAAAATAGCCCACTCTCTCAAACTGGAACTTGTCAAACACTTTGGCTTTGCCCACCGAGCGGTCCACTAAGGCACTTTCAATAACTGTTAAGGAATTCTAAAAATGACAAAAAAATAACAAAACAATTAATGATTACAACTTCCATTGAATCATTCAAAATACTTTAACCAATATGGCAAATGATACTAACACTTTTTTTTTTCAGAGTCCATAATACACGCTACATATACTCGCTCTCTACTACGGTATTAACAGGTAATTGTGCACAATTACAAGCAACTAATGAGAAATTAAAGGGATAGTTCACAAAAGAAATTATTTACTCACTTTTGAGTTTCTTTGTTCTGTTAAACAGACATTTTGAAGAAAGCTGAAAACCTGTGACCATTGACTTCCATGGTAAAACAACAAATACTATGGAAGACAATGGTTACAGGTTTCCAACGTTTTTCAAAGTATCTTCTTTTGTGTTCAACAGACGATCGAAACTCAAAGGTTTGAAACAAGTAAATGGAGAGTAAATGATGACAGAATTTTCATTTTTTTGAGTGAACTATCCATTTAAGGTGGTTTTTAAATGACCTCATGCTTGTTTAATTATGCTGTAATACAAATAAATGTGACCATAGACAACAAAAGTGTCATAAAGGTCTTTTGTTTTTAAAAATTGAGATTATACATGATCTGAAAGCTGAATAATAACACAGATACAATCAGCTGAGATACTATTTGAATATCTGGATTTTTTAGGTTTCAAAAATATCAAAATATTGGAAGAATACATGTAAAGTTGTGCAAATAAAGTGCTAAACAATGCATATTCCTTACCAAACATTACGTTATATCAATTTTTGGTAGGACATGTATAAAATGTCTTGAATTAACATGATCTATACTTAATATTTAAATGATTTTTGGTGTAAAAGAAAATTTTCTTTCAAATCTTTGCTTTTTTTTTCTTTTTTCCCCCACACTCATGCAACAGCGGCTCACAAAAGCATCCATTTTAAATAAAAATATAATTTTAGACTTTGTAAAAAAAATTAAATAAAACACCTAAAAGAATCTAATAAGAACGTGCTTATAGTGGTCCGTTCATTCATTATTCATTTAATAAATACTCTCATTTACACCAAATATGATATTATTGCATACTGCTTTATAAATGTAGCCTTTTAGGATTAGTTCACCCCCCACAGTTCAGTGTTTTTGGAGCTCTGTATGATTACAGTTGAGCCACTGAAGTCACATCAAATGTTTTTGGTTCCTTTTCTGAACATTTCAGGGTCTATGGAGGATGAGAGAGCTCTCGGATTTTATCTAAAATATCTTAATTTGAGGTCTGAAAATGAACAAATGTTTCAGGGCTTTAGAATGACACAAGGTTGAGTAATTAATAATGAAATTGTCATTTTTGAGTGAACTAACCCTTTAATACCTAAATCTGTAAATATTTGTAACCAAGTATGAATAGCATCTAAATATACATACTAGTATTGACACAATAATGAATTTCGGTACTGAAATTTTATAAACGTCTGTTTCCTGCAAACATTTGAGCACCGCTGATTGGCTATTGTGTTCACGTGCTCAACAGAAATGACTGTGTTATCGGTGTTTAAGTACGCTCTCAAATGTTAGCGGTAAATGGACCTTTTTAAAATGTCGGTAACGAGTGGTAACGAAATTCAGTATCATGGCAACACTAATACTTACTGCAAAAAAAAAAAAAAAAACACAGACGTAATAAATAGCTTCTACACGTCAATAGCATGATACTTAAAGTGCTGCTATTTTTACTTAAGCGTAATCGCTATTAAAGGCTAATTATTTATGCCTTACTGGGTTAATGTCACTCAGGAATCCAGCAGGAACTTCCGCCGGGTCCTCTGGGTTTTTATGAAGAAAGCTACAGACAAAACCACGAAAGAGTGAAGATAAAACAGACTTCAAATATGGCTAAACATGAAGAGCTTAGGGCTTGTCAGTAGGCTAGGTAGGAGACTTACAGTCTTTCATAGAGGCGCACTTCACACAGGAGTGGCTCGCTCACCCAGTGGATAAACGCTTTGGGTTTCTCTGCAGTGTCTGAGCTGATGCAGGTCACCTCGAGCTCACATACTCTACCACTGTCATCCTGAAGAGAGAAAAATGTATTCCTATAAAGCTTCATTTAAAAAATAAATCATCAAAACATTTAATTCATGTCATCTATCATTCATATAAATGTTGACATATTTGGAATATTTTAGCAAATAAATGACTGTAAATCTTCGGATTAATCAAAACATTTAAAAAAAATTTTTTTTTTGGTTGTGAAGTCATATTTTTGAATCACTAATTTATGTAATCATGTTGCATTGTATTATGTGTTTTGCCACCTTCCCAAACGTAATAATACTGTGTTTTAACCTTTAATTATGCTTTTAAATAAATATATTCATGATAAATATAGTGTGAAACCCAATATTTATGTGGATTTATTATAAAATTAAGGATCTGACTCATGTACAAGCTATTAGGAAATTTCAAATGTAATATTTGGCCATTTAAATATCAGAAACTAAAGCAGACTAACTGCAATTTTTAGCGCCGGCCTCTGAACCAGTTGAGGTGTTTTTTGCCCTTCTTGAGTAATTGGGAGGGCAGGATTTAGGCCGTATTACTTTTAATATAAATAACATTTTGGTGACAAGGTGGCGCAGTGGGTAGCACAATCACCTCACTGCAAGAAGTTCGCTGGTTTCAGCCCCAGCTGGGTCAGTTGGCATTTCTGTGTGGAGTTTGCATGTTCTCCCTATGTTCGTGTGGGATTCCTCCACACGCTCCGGTTTCCCCCACAGTTAAAAGACATGCACTATAGGTGATTTGGTTAAGCTAAACTGTCCATAATGTATGTGTGTGCATGGGAGTGTATGGGTGTTTCCCAGTGATGGGTTGCAGCTGGAAGGGCATCCACTGAGTAAAACATATGCTGGATAAGTTGGCGGCTCATTCCGCTGTGGCGACCCTAGATTAATAAAGGGACTAAGTCGAAAAGAAAATGAATGAATGAATAATATTTTGTATGTTGTATTGATTCTTGAAATTACTGATCTAACCTGCTGTCCAATCATATCTGTCCTAGAGCAGCTATAGTTGCAATAACACTGACTTGCCAATCACTTGTCATGTCACTTAATGAAATATGCACTGATAACATGCTGTAAATATTTATTTGGTCTTGTGGGAATATACATTTATATAATCCATATATAACTGAAAAGTTGTTTTTAGGGTGTGACAGACCTTAAAATGTATTGGTTTCCTGAGCCCTGACTGCCTCCAAAGTAATGAAAATTGTCAGTTTCACAGCACAGCTGTCTATTGTCTTCTAACAAATGGTCAAGCCGGTGAGCTGGTCATCCAGGTTCTGTCTCCAGAACATCATTTGCACACTGTAAAAGTATCGTGAATGGGTACTTATATGCTGATGAGATTGGGGCTGGATAGGCAATTTACCCTGCCGACAACAACACTTCATTTGCATGCTTTGTTTAGGTTTGTCTCCACCCCTATGTATCAATGTAGGTAAAACTGTATTTAAACTGAGTGTCTACAGTGCCAGATGAGAGTTCTTTCGATGACGCCACAGCCACGCTGAGTTCTTCTTATTAAAGGATTTTGCTTTGAAGACAACCGAGAGTTCTCCCTGGTTTTTTGGCCTCGTCTTAGAATTTCACAACAGTTCGGTGCCGTGAGCAAGACTAGAGAAAATCACAACAGTCTTCACACTGTAGTAATTTACTTGATATATAGAGTGATCACCATAACTGAGTACACCCCATTTTTCCAATGAAGATGGGTAATACATTTTGGTGCATTTGAACAAAATATATACGAACAGATATATTTATTAAAATAATATTTTAGTCACCAAACAGCTTTAGAAATAGAAAGATAATACATTTAAATTCAAGCAAAATATTGCAAAACAATATTACAAACTACTCAAGTTCATCTAAAATGGATATTTTCTTTTGTTTCTCTTGATTTTTCCTCTTTTTAAAATGTTGATATAATATTTACCCGCAACATATAAATTGGGGCTACTAATGTTTTTAGCAGTTATTTCAAGTTATTTTGATCCAGATTTGGCTTCAGTACTGACTAAAGCGTACATATACAAATATTAATATTGTAGAGCATCCTATAGCAAAATTTGAATTTAAAAGAGATTTGTGAGAGGTCATTCATATATGCTGAGCACTATATATAAAATAAATTATTACAGTGTGAAAAAAATAATTGTATAATATAATATGGTTTTATATGTCGTTTAATATGTTTGTGTTTTATATTTTGATATATACATCCACTTTAAGGTGTACTTGAGTGTCTTGAAAGGCACCTATAAATAAAAGGCAATATTATTAGTAATAGTAACTACTGCTACTACTAAGGCTTGGAGTAATATTTGAAGTAATCAAGCCACTGACCATGCAAACTAAGTGAGCTGTGTTTTACCTTGATGACACGCTGTACAGAGATGACATATCCTGCATATCTCAAGCCCACTGACTGATCTGGAGTCAATCGCTTATAACCTTTCTCCATCACCTGCAGCAAACGCAGAACAAGACAGCAAAATTAAAATTATCTGTTAATGGGATGCCGGATCGGTTCAAAACTGATCCACATATAAAATAATCCTAAAAAAAAACACCTCTCTGAAGTCGCTCTGCTCAATAAAGATGGTCTTTGAGAAGGGAACCACATGGTTGCCCCTTTCTTCATTGGCTGGAAAGTCTGGGACTCGAAGCTCTTTCTGAATAGGGGAAAAAACAGCAAATATTAATATTGTACCATCATTCTCATCTTCCACTTGTTCCAGACATGTTTGGGTTTATTACTTCTGTTGAACACAAAGAAAGACAAACTGAAGAATGTTTAAAAAAACTGCCATTGACTTTTATAGTATTTTTGGTTCTTACTATGGATGTCAATGGCTGCTTTCTCCCAACATTCTTCAGAATATCTTTTGTTTTTAACAGGAGAAAGAAACTTGAGTAAATGTCACATTTTTGGATGAACTACATCTTTAAGAGAATATGCTTACAGTACCAAGGTTTTAATAGATTTGGATTTTTCAATAGCTTTAGTTTTTATTTTCGTGTTGACTTTGTTTTTAACTTTAGTTATTCGTTTTTAGAGGGTGATTTACTAGTTTTATGTTTTAGTTTTAGTATTTTGAAATTTCTTAGTTTTAGTCTTTTATAATAAGAATATTTGTTAGGTGCAACGTTCAAAATCATCAGAATAAATATTGTATAAAAAAAAAAAACACTACCATCTACCCATCCTCAAATTCAAACACAACAGCCCACAAGATAGCAGCCTTAAGTAAAATATGTGTGCAAGGCTGCTTCTCAGGTTAAATGCAAAGTAGTGATGGGAAGTTAAGATCTTTAACGTGAACTGGATCTTTTGTGACAATCTTTCCATGTTTCGACTCAACATACGAAAATTATGTAGTCAGCAATCATCATTTCAGTTAGTTAAAACATCAAGTGAAAAGTTTCTTACAATTAAGTTTTGCAACCCAACAGAAGCATGATTCACTTATTTATATTCCATTACGATATTCTGTTGTAAAATAAACTTACGTTTCAACAGATTCTCTCATTTAAGCCCTCGGTTTACCCACGCTGCAGTTGTTCAAGTTTAGTTCAGTCACAGCAGGCTGTCATGTGTGCGGTTCACTGAATCACGCATGCGCAGTATTATCAGTTTACCGGTTCACAAATCTGATCTCTGTGTAGCCTACTCTTCTAATAACTGAATAACTCAGGAAATTGGTTTATTTCGAGTCAGAGAGGGGTATCAGGCATGTTAAAAAGTAAGTAGTTTGTGGATAAGAGTGCTTACTGGAGACGCGAATCGTTTCAAATGATTCAGTTTGATTTGGTGAACTAGTTCAACCGGTTCACTTAGAAGATTCGGTTAAAAAGGATGATTCGTTCATGATCAGAATCACTAATACGGAAATAAAACCCAGTATTTAAGTGTCTGCCAGGGTCGTATTTAATGCAGTCACCGTGTGTCTGTCATGTCTAGTTGTTGTTTTTGTCGCTGGATCAACAGCGAGGCCTGATTGGAGGAGACCCGGCTTGATCTGGCCAATGACATCAGGATTACAAACTCTGAGGTGGTCAAAACACCGGACAGCATGAAGTAAATAAATGTGCTTCTAAAAGGGCGTACAATAGATTATGTATCAAATACATTTACAAAGACGAAAACGATGGACATTTTTGCTATAATTTTAGTTTGTTTCAGTTAGTTTTGAATGTAGACAATGCAGTAGTTTTAGTTTTTTGCAACTCTCGTTGTTATTTTTTTTCAGTTAATGAAAATCATTTAAAATTTTAGTTTGTTCATTTTCGTTAACTAACCTTGTACAGTACAATTCATCTACAAGTAAATCAATAAATCCATTAATACTTGTTTTTCATTAGTCAAATCACAGCATTGAGAAGTAGAATATATTTTGTCATTTCAAACAATTTTTGTCTCCCATGAAGCTGTCCTCGCATCAACAAACAGCCAGAAACTCTTTAAAAGAAAGACCTTAAAGGACTAAAGTAGTATTGTAGCATTAAACTGTATGAGATGCAAAAACGTGAATGAAAAATGTGTTTAAACTGATGCTAAATATGTGAGCTAACTAGTTCATAAAGTAACTGAATGCTAAAGTAAATGAATGCTGAAATATTGATTGTCTTTTTGCTAGACTGACTGTTTTCAATGACTGCAAGGTGACATTGGAAAAAATACCTGTGCATTAAAAACCTACCTGTGCATTAGTTGGCAAGTTGATTATAGTGACTTTGAGAGGCTCGAGTATGGCCATGGCACGAGGAGCAGTGTCATTCAGGACCTCCCGAACACAAGCCTCCAGCAGGTGTGGCTCCATGGTGGTCTGAGCAACAGTTACACCCACCTTTAAAGAAAACAAATAATACAATAAGGTACCGTTTCTGAGAGTGGTTCACTAAAATATCAGTTACTGATAAAAGGCATTTCCTAATAATCAGCACTGGTCAATTACTTTTCCTGACGTTGTTTGGAAATTCCTTGATAATGGGGTAACTAAAAGACGCATACAATTTCAACTGCTGTGTATACTTATTTGTATTCTATCAAATCAATGGTAAATAACTTTGAATACCCAATATTTTAAATATCTAATAAAGTTTGAATAACTGGTTCTCAACCTTTTGAACTTCAAGGCTGCCCAAGTAGTCAAATTATTAATAGTATTTAACTTGTGATGAATAAAGCATTTATTAACCTGCATTTTTAATTTTTTGAAACCAGGAGTCAATGCATTTCTATAACTAAATTAATTCTACCAAGTAATTACAATTTCCAGCTGAATTTTCTAAATAATGATTTCAGAAAATTCATGTGATTCCAATACTGGCTTTTTTAAACAACATAAAATAAAATCTTACGCATCTCAAACTTTCATTCATTCAGATCCTATACACTTTCTATGGAGAACTGGTGACTACCAGGGAATAAAGACGTGTTAGTTATACGCTTATTTCAGGTGGCCACTATCTTAAAACACGAAAGCAGGGCTGCTGTGGGAAGAAACCCAGAAGTATAGGATCAGCACTGTAAACATTGCAGCAACATGCTGTGGACTACAAACCTCCAGCTGTTGCCGTGATTTCAGAGTGCAGATATGGTCTAAACATCACTTTAAAATCATTCAGTTCAGTTTAATTTAAACAATTAAAAGCATACTAGGCATCAAACAAATTCACTGTCTCTTTAAGAGTGTCCTCCTAGGCTTCAGTTCATGGCACCAGGTAAACCCTGTGGGGGCTTCCCTGCTTCAGCCTATGTAACCTGGTGAGCGATAAAACAATGCAGTCATCTGTATCACAACCTTG
Organism: Danio aesculapii; assembly: GCF_903798145.1. NCBI lineage: Eukaryota > Metazoa > Chordata > Actinopteri > Cypriniformes > Danionidae > Danio > Danio aesculapii. Next base: position 13,340,901 of record NC_079442.1, read on the forward strand.
AGTTACCTGTAATAATGTCATCCCTGTAATTGGCCGTGAAGGCCATCAGTTCACCGCTCTTCACAGAGTATAAACACAAATAGATGGACGCTGGAGCGTTTAAAGCTGCAAAGATCAGTCAATTGCTCTTCTGTGTTTGCGCTCGGTAAACATCGGTGAAGTGCAGTGAACTGATGACCTTCACAGCCAATCAGTCATTTCTGTTGAGCACTGGTGAATACTATGGCAAATCAGCGGTGTTGCGTTCAACAGTGCTTAAATGTTAGTGGGGAAATTGCCGTTTTTTTTTATTTAAGTACTGAAATTCAGTACTATGACAGGTCTAATATAGTGTCAATATAGTATAGAATGAGTTCATAAACTTGAGTTTGAGAAATGGCATCTGAACCGTGTGTTTGGGAAAGATAATGTTAGCTAACTAGTGCCATTTCCTTTAACTTGGCTGAAAATGAGGTCTGATATCCCTTTTTATTTACACTATTCATTCAGAACACACATTCGGTTCACTCGGAAGGCGGTGAAAGTATAAATTTGTTTCACTTTCTTTTCTCTGGTAAGATATACAGCCAGGTACACAACATTCCTGTGTGACTCAGCCGATACTTCCGGGTTTCTTCCCACCGCAGCCTCGATTTCGCTTTTTAAATGGCGGCCGCGTGAAATCAGTCTATACTCAATAACTTGTAAAAGTTGAGATTTGTTTAACTCTTTGTAACTCTAAAGTGTAAATTTCAAAATAACCAATAGAAATAAAGAGCGGGTGAATGGAATTCAATTTCACCCATCACCTGCTACCAAAAGCAAGCTTGCCTACAGAAAGTCTTTTTGTTAGGCAGAATCTTTATACATTTCTAAATATAGCACAACTATAAATATAGTCCAAAAGTAATTTTACACTAATTATTTAACAAATTATATACTATACTCACCCTCAAACCTTTATGAGTTTCTTTATTTTGTAGAACACAAAAGAGGATATGTTGATGAAAGCTGAAAGCTTGTGTAGCCGACTATAATAGGTTATTTGAATGAGTATTGGTTTGTTTATTTGATAGATTTTCCTGTTTCTAGTTGGGTTGAGTCGGAGGTCACGTAATCCTCCCTGATTAATTTAACCTGTGAGAGTTGGCATAGACAGCATGATGAGACCTCAATGCAGACGCATGTTAAATGCTTCTGATTATTCTACTGCTGGTTATCAGGCCAACACAGTAAAGGAAAATATTGTTTATATATTCGATGTCTTTTGGATTATGTTATGTGAAACCGATTAGTTTGTTTGTTTGTCTTGTTAGTTTTCACTGTGTTTAATAAATAAAATGCATGGACATCAGTATTTGGAAAATGTGGATGGTTTAATAACCGGCGGGTAGTTACAACCTGTAACAATTGACATCCATTCAAACACTAGGAAGGTCAATGGTTACAGGGTTTATGACTTTCTTCAAAATATCTTATTTTGTGTTCAACATAAAAAAGAAACTCAAACAGGTTTGAAACAAGTAAAGGGAGAGTAAATGATGATCATTTTTAAATTTTTGGGGTTTACTATTCCTTTAACATACATACATATAGTTTAAATTATTGAAATAGTTGAAGCTTAGGTAAAAACAACCGTCAATAATGTCTTTTTGTATAGATATTTTAGAATGACTGGATGTCATATGGATGTCATATGGACTGTAAAACAAAACTCTTGCAGACTTAATTTTTTTTTAAAGTTGGATCAAATTAACTTTTCTAGTCATCGCAACTTACAAAAATCTTAAATAAAAAATTATTAAAAATTTAACTTTGTATAACACAAATTAGGTTAAAGGGCACCTATTATACCCCTTTTTAAAGATTTAATATTAATATTATGGTTCTTCTGAGTGTGCCAGTTTAGGTTCAGTTCAAAACACAATTCAGATTTTTTTTATTATAATTTGTTATAATAACTTTTATTTTAAGTGTCATTTTGGAGGTATGCACAGGTCGTTTTAGGGGTGTGTTGCTTCACATGAAAATTAGTTTCGACTTCCCGCCCAACTTAACAAGGGGGTGGAGCCAAGGGCTCTCCTGCTTTGTGTGTATGACAACAGAGGCAGACAGAGAGAAGCAACATGTGTGAGAGGACCAGCATTCAGTCGTACATGTACGACCCGGACTCAGACCAAGCAGAGACTACTGCTTTGGAATCAATATTCCTAATGTGCCAGAATGTGTCAGAGTGGTAGTTTGACAAAAATAATTTGTGTCTTTGTATAGTTTTACAGCCCCATGTAACGATGCACACGTCATCCGTATAGGGATACAACGATTAACCGGTTTCACTATTAACAGCGCTATAATTCGTCATTGTTAATTAATCGTAAAGGCTTCTCAAAGTTGTGCTCTTTGCTATTTGCTAAGTTCTCTTTGCTATTTGGGCTTATTGGAACCTAATTACAATAAAAATCTAAGTATTATCTTTTGATATGATGTACTTTTAGAGAAAAATGATGTCCATATGTGTGGACTCTGAAACACTTTTTCCTGAATTTTTTTATGCATATTTAACATAGACATTTTTTTACTTGCTTTGACTATCAGAGAGTAAAAACAATATTTTTTTTCCCATTTTGGACAGTTAAAAATACGGTTTGGGACATTTCATTTGCTGCAAAACAGTTGCAGGATGACATTGTATATCTGTAACAAAATATAAAACAAAGTATTTTAAATAGCCACTTAAGACCCAAAGTGTGCTGTCCACGTATGTGGACACACAAGCCCTAGGAAGTCAAAGTTCTGAGCTTGTACACAGAGACTAATGACCATGCACACTGGATTAACTTTGACTGAGGCTATAACTAAGGCAAGTTCATTATTTCCAATGGAGGCACGTGCATGCGAGGCAACGCGCTCACACTTTCCAGCCGCACTTAGTTGAGATGACAGGGAGCTTCTGTGACTGCGGGAAATGCAAACGGCTAAAGTTTAAGGAAGACACAATAAAAAGTACACAGGTTTGCAAACCCACCTAAAGTTACAAACAATGGCGCAGATGAGAGCGATCATGTGGTGAATGTTGATCCGCCAGCCGAGATCAATCGAGTGTTTTCGGAGAGAGTGCTAAAAGACTCAGTGGATCAGCCGTTTAATGGCCCGAATTGTGATACATTGCATTCACGACGTGTTCAGCGCAAATGGACACTAAATGTAAACTCTCTGTTGCCCATTCGCAGGAAGACGATGAAGGCTCTTGTGTTGAGCCCAATGAGCCTTACATCCAAAAATAGAGCAAGGGTGTTCCTTTGGTGACATCGCTTTGACTCACACGCTGAAAATGGTGAACGAGAAACAACAAACTGAGGATATGGTAATGCGCGTCTGTCAATCAATATTGGTGGGTGGGTGGTCACATGACATACTTGCGTCAGTTGCGTCGCTTTGCTCCCATTCATGAATTCGCTCGCGGGGCATCATGGGATAGCGCAGCATGCATGGGATGCGCACTCCAAAATCTCGCCGGAAGTAGCAAGTCATCCGGGTAGTTCTCGCATACTGATTTACGTATTCTATGAATTCGGACATACCACTCGGCTCGCATACTGATTTTAGCGTACTGTATAGTATGGAAGTATGTGGTTTTGGACGCAGCCTATACCTACACACGTCTGTCCAAACAGCTTGAAAAGTAGATTTTTCACCATAGGTGCCCTTTAAACCTGATTAACTTATTAAAATAAGTTAAAGCCACATAAAAAAAATATGTTATCTTGACTTCTTGTGATTACATTTTTTACAGTGTGGCAACTGAAACAAACAATGCCTTCGAACTCACTATTTATGCTTAACACATAACGTTTTTTAAGTTTTAGTACCATTAAATCCGAATTAGTCAAACTAATAAAAGAGATGTTGCAATAATGCAATATGTGAAAAATAATGTGAGATTAAAAAACGTTTTCTCACCCGGGCACAGAAATTGTTGATGGCTTGTGGAGGGAACCCACGTCTCCTGAGTGCTGTGAGGGTAAAAAGCCTAGGATCATCCCAATCTCTAAAAAAAACAATACAGCATATCATGAAACTTCCGTTACACTAATAAATGACCCAAAAAATTAAAATGAGTATGAGTGTGTTTGTTCAACCTAACAACTCCTGTTTCCACCAATTTGATGATCTTCCTCTTGGAAACGACAGTATAAGTGAGGTTCAGTCGGCCATATTCCCACTGCACCGGACAATACACATCCAGAGCATTGCACAACCAGAAATACGATGATCGTCTGACAAAGAAATAAAATCAGCATGTAGGACCTTATTTAAATTATTTTATAAACCAAACACAACTGCAACGTTCTAAAGCAGTGGTGCTCAACCCTGTTCCTGGAGATCCACCTTCCCGCAAAGTTCAGCTCCAACCCTGATCAAACACACCTGAACCAATTAGGACCAAAACAGCACTTGATAATTACAGGCAGGTGTGTTTGATATGGGTTGCAACTAAAATCTGCAGGAAGGTCGATCTCCAGGAACAGGATTGGTCATCCCTGTTCTAAAATAATAAGTTATATTCATTTTACTTTTAAATTATTTCATATACAGTTGAAGTCAGAATTAATGGCATTATTAGCTCCCATGTATGTTTTCCTCCAACGGCGAGAAGATTTTTTTCTATTAAATGTATTGATTGTTATATGAAATATTCACCTGTGACTAAAGACATCAATAAAGTGCTATTAAACACTGGCATATTATTGCAAGTGATCCTACCCACCAAAGAATATTCTGAAAATTCACCTCCTTTAGTACAAGAACATGTGGTTTATGTGGTTTATATTATGTCGGTAAGACGAGTAAGCCTTATTTCTGAACATCGATGTGCTATTCGACATCATGATCCTAGAAGTGTGGTTGCATGGCATTTTTTTAGTTATGAGACATTTTGTCTCCAGTCTACAACATACAGGGATTGAAGTTGTTAAGTGACCACATCGGGGAAGGGGATCTTAATGAGTTGCTGTCACAACGTGAAGCCTTTTGGATTTTCACTCTAGATACATTGTCTCCAAGAGGTTTAAATGTGGAGTTTGACATTTATCCTTTTCTTTAATGTTTAATTAGTTGTTTGGGAAAAGTTGTTTGTATTTCTTTGTAATATTTTTTTTTAATGTTTTTTCTTTATTTGTGATTTATTATTAGGATTTATTTTGTATTTTCATTTTGAATACGCAAGTTGTATAATTTACAAATGTGTATTTTTTTTTAATTTTTTGTTGTGAGATAATAGCCACGTTTCCACTATCGCAACTGAAGCGAGCGTGGCAGGGCGAGCCAAGGCCAGTCATGTTTCCACTGTCACTTCCGGGGTCTGATGAGGAAAAAGGGGGGCTTACTCGGGGCCAGCGGCTGGCCTTTTTCGGCCAGCCGAATGCATACAGTGAAAGGAGAGGTGGACTTTGCCAGAGTCTGGCAAAGATGGCGTGCCACCATTACAATAGTTTTCCCGATCGCACACGAGTACATGTGCCAAAAAAAATAAATTAATACAGAAAGAAAGAAAAACATATAGCTGGTCAGTTTAAGATAAGCTATTCCACATAAAGATAGGCTATTCCATTGGCTATAGCTTAGATTTTATTACTTGCTCTTATGTCCTTGGACACGTAGCGGTTTCTTTTATCTAAGATAACCGGATAATATGCAACATCTTTAAATTATTCGCTTAAATAAAGGGGAATTTCCTATTAAGTGTCATATAGACTATGGAAAAAATTCATATGTTTTAGGTCTCTCCGGAACATTTGGGCTGAATGTTTGACTGTGTCTACCGAAATTAGGATGTTATAAAATACATTTTATACCGAGTTATTACCGGATTATTTCTGTGGTTTTATATTATGGATGTTGTGCTGGGTCATCCTTCCGTTAGTGGCGAGACTACTCATTGCGCGACGCCAGTCAGTTGGCGAGTAAACATATATAATGAATGAAAATACAAAGACCTGTGCAAATAGACATATAATGTAATGCTGTACAGTAACGTGTCATTTGTTTGTTTCGGTTATCTTCATTTTAATTGTTTCGTTATGATGCGATGGTGTGCTTTATCTGCCTGATTCCCACTGAACTGGGTGGATTGTGTGACGTTTGATTCGGGAAAGTTCTGGGGTGGGGTTTGTGTGACGTGCTGCAAGCTACTAGCCCAACAGTGGAAACGCAACATGATTTCAGCCTCACTGCTCAAGCTCCCGGGCTATCAGCATGGCCCGGCCCAATAAAAGCCCTGGACCAACAGTGGAAATGCGGCTATTGTATGAGGGGCGACATGGTGGCTCAGTGGTCAGCTGTGGAAAACATATGCTGATAAGTTGGCGGTTCATTCCACTGTGGCGACCCTGATGAATAAAGGAACTAAGCCAAAGGAAAATGAATGAATAAATGTATGAGATCATGTGATCTGGAAGTGTATATTAAAAAAAAAAAAGAAGAAGAAAAGAGCAACATTCTGTGATGAATACTGTCTGATGAAGAGGTGGTGTGCTCGAAACATTAAGCCTGGTTTTTACTTTATACGTCCGCTTGAGTGCGTGCGGCGAATGTTCGCTTTGGGTGTGCGCGACATTATTTCAGCTGGCGGTGCGCAGGTTTTTTATTTGAGACTCGAGCGAACAGTGCGCGCAGCGCCGCATTTGATTTGAGTTTAATATGAAACACTATGAAGAGATTGTCTGAAACAGGCACTACTGTACAGACATCTTTATGATCCATGATCATAGAGATAACCAGATCAATAATTCTTGGCTAGAAATTGCAACAGCCGTGGGAAAGGAGAAAGTTTTTGTTAAAAGGTTTGGAAAATCTGAAGGATGAGTTTATTAAAACCAAAAGAGGCCATGCAAAAGTGGAGACCCAGGTACACAATCACAGAAATAGGTTTTCCACAAGTTACGGGTTTTACGCTGATGTTTATATTACAATTTTGAATTAAAAACAATTTAATAGTTACAAAACTATAATTAAGGAACAAATCATTTCTTTGATAACTGGAAAAGGAATATTTGAACCTATCGGTTTACAGTACACTGATGCCCTGTTTCTCTAGGTTTTATTGGTGATAATGGTCAGGAATGTTGGACCATTATTGCCTTTTTAGCATAAGTAGAGAACAGAAACGTGTGAACTGTGGAGCGGGCTAAATAATAAAAAAATATCTGTATTTTATTTAGTAAGTGTACTTTAAAAAAAAAAAAATGTATCCTTGCCTTAATAAAATATATTTGTAGAGCAGCGCATATTCTCCTTTTATTAATATCTAATAAACTTTAATAGGTAAAACTGTCCGAAATATGAACAAAAGCAAGTGATGCATCAAAGTTTGATAAAAAAAATCTTGAATGGTTATAAAAATCTTTATAATCATTAAAATAATTTATAAAAACAATAAAAATAATTCGTTTAAAAAGTATTGAATGATATTAATGATATGACGTAGTTCCAGAAACATTCTACTTCTCTGTTTATCCGTCTGTCTTTATGGTCAGCTTCTTTTGACTACCCCCTCTCGTTCTAAAGAATATCACAATGCCGAACGCAGCGAGTATAAAAGCCTTGTCCGTTTCTCGAGGTGCAGTCAGCGGAGGTGCGCGATACGGTGCCAGGCGAAAGTATAAATCCAGCTTTACATGCTTTGTGTCAGCCTTTTACATTTAAAATGAATAAATTGGCATTTTTGGAGCTTTAGTGTTACTGCCTTTTTGAATAAATACAACATTTCTAAACATAATAGTTCTAATAACAGCTTTCTTTTATCTTTTCCATGATGACAGTACATAATATTTGACTAAATATTATTCAAAATACTAGTATTCAGCTTAAAGTGACATTTAAAGGCTTAACTAGGTTAATTAGGCAAGTAAGGGTAATTAGGTAAGTCATTGTACAATGATGTTTGTTCTGTAAACAACCAAAAAAATATTAATTAATATAAAATAATGCTGATCTAAAAATGCTTAAAAAGTAAAAAAAAAAAAAAAAAAACTGCTTTTATTCTAGCCGAAATAAAAAAAAAAAAAAGACTTTTTCCAGAAGAAAAAAATATCATCAAACATACTGTGAAAATGTGCTTGCTCTGTTAAACATCATTTGGGAAATATTTGAAAAATAAATAATTAAATAAATAAATAAATAAAGTAATTTTGACAAACTGTATGTCTGTCTGATTCACTGATACTGATGCAACAAAATCCTTAGTGCCATACCTGGCCTGAAACTCTTTGGTGCACAGAGAGTGTGTGATGTTCTCAATGGAGTCGCACAGACAGTGTGTGTAATCGTAAGTGGGGTATATGCACCTGTACACAAGACACAAGAAAAGAAGCAGTATTAAATTGAGAAACAAAATGACAGCATGTTATTGAATCTAAGTGTCTTACCAAGTGTCTCCTGTCCTGTGATGTGGCGTGTATTTGATTCGATACGCTACTGGGTCCATTTTGCCATCTTCCATGACCATCTTCATTCTGAGAGTGGCTTCCCCTTCAGCAAATATTCCCTTTCTCATGCGCTCAAACAAAACCAAAGACTCTTCCACGGGTCGCTCTCTCCAGGGAGAGGAGGGGACGTTGTGACCCTTGAGTTCCTCTCCACGCTGGTGGCACACATAAGCATGACCCCTGATAGGCAACACAAACAATAATTAATAGTAAATAATTTAGAAACAGAGGCGACGTGCTGGCGCAGTAGGTAGTGCTGTCGCCTCACAGCAAGAAGTTCATTGGTTCGAGCCTCGGCTGGGTCAGTTGGGATTTCTGTGTGGAGTTTGCATGTTCTCCCGTGTTCACGTGGGTTTCCTCTGGGTGCTCCGGTTTCCCCCACATGTCCAAAGACATGCGGTATAAGTGAATTGGGTAAGCTAAATAGGCCGTAGTGTGTGTGAATGAGTGTGTATGGATGTTTCCCAGTGTTGGGTTGCAGCTGGAAGGGCCTCGGCTGCGTAAAACATAAGTTGACAGTTCATTCCACTGTGGCGACCCCAGATTAATAAAGGGACTAAGCCGATAAGAAAATTAATGAATGAATATAGAAACAGATTCACACAAGCATATAAACATCACTGCTTTCCCTGATTATAATTAGAAATGCACTAAATTTTTGGTGGCTGAAAATTATATAAATTAAATAAACACCATTTTCTTCTGAAAGAGAAAAACGCGCAAAAAATTGATATGATAAAAAAAAGGCTGTTTCAGTCTCCAGCCATAGTCAGTTCGCAGTGTGAAGCAGCTTTCACACCAGACACAGAAAGAGATGCGCATGAAACCCATTCATTTCAATGGCTTGTGGCGAGCAAGTGTGGTTTGTTGTCACAAAAGTGCAAAAGCAGTGGAAGGCACCATCAACTAGCTTGAATGTTCAAAATAGCTCAATATTCTATTTTATTATAAGTGTTATTATTTTACAAAATGTGGTTATTTTATTAGCTTGTGTTTTTTTTTTTAAATCAGTATAATTTAAAGTTATACATAAGTATAATTTAAACGTTGTACAAAATTACTTGATGTTTTAAATAATTATAACAACAACAACAACAACTATATAATGAATATAAATAATAATAAATATAAAATAATAAGACTTTTTGGTTTCGGTTTTTGATCAGTTGCACCCAGTATTTTTGGTTTTGGCAAAATGGTTTTGACATCCCTAGTTATTATGTATAATATTATTTAAAAAAAAAAAAAAAAAAAAAAAAATGACTTATTTGATGGGTAAAAACAAATGTTTATTTTGTTAATTCACAAGACATACACACGCATAAGCTCACATTTCTATTGGCCTACCATGTACACTGATGTTCAGACATACTGCAACATTTGCACCACATGTCAGACAACCAGCGCGGTACGTCAAAGAGACAAGGCTCCGTTACATCCCTTACCCATCATCTCAACCCCTTGGACCACTTGAAAGGAGTAGTGCTGGACACCGCTCCATACTTGTCATCTGTGACTTCGCCACACGTTACCCCGAAGCATTCCCACTTCGCACAGTCACCACCACTCTTCTACAACTGTTTTCCAGGGTAGGCATCCCCGACGAAATCATCACAGACCAGGGAACCAATTTTATGTCACGAGTGATGAAGCAGTTTCACCAGCAGTTGGGCATCACTGCACTGAGGACGACCCCTTATCACCCGCAGACGGATGGGCTGGTGGAGAGATTTAATGCGACACTAAAGAACATGCTACTGAAGTTTGTGAATGACACTGGAAAGGACTGGGACAAGTGGCTACCGTTCCTGCTGTTTGCCTATAGAGAGGTACCTCAAGTATCCACAGGTTTCGCCCCTTTTGAGTTGATGTATGGCTGGCCAGTCAAGGGGCCGTTAGACTTATTGAAGGCATGGACAAAGCCTCCAGCAGCAGAAGAGGGCAGCAGCATCATCAATTTCATCCTGGAAATGAGGGAGAGGCTGGAGACATACAGGGCGCAAGTGGAGGAAAACCTGAAAAAGGCACAAGACAAGCAGAAGAGATGGTATGACCAAAAGACCCGTCTACGCCAATTTCAACCGGGGCAGAAGGTATTATTACTATTACCCACGTCAACTAACAAACTTCTTGCAAAGTGACAGGGGCCCTATGAGATTACCAGGAAGATGGATCCGGTCTCATACGAGATACATCACCCTGAGAAAAAGAAGAGTCGGCAAACCTACCACATTAACCTCCTGAAAGAATGGAAAGTGGCCAAGACACCGCAACAACTTAAACAGTTCTTGATGGTAAGAGAAGTGGAAGAAGATGAAAGTGAACCAGCTGAAGAGATGGTGACACCAAGGAAATCTGCAGAGCTGAAACTGGAACAACTTGAAGAAGATAAACAACAACAGTTACAAGATCTACTGAACCAATACCCTTCATTGTTTCAGCAGAGACCAGGCAGAACCGAGGTAACCCAACACACCATTCATCTTACTAATAACATTCCATCAAGACAGAGACCTTATTGAATCCCGGAAAAACTGCTGAAGCCTTTGAAAGAAGAGATCGAGACCATGAAGAAGTTGGGGGTAATCAAGGCTTCAACTTCTGAATGGAGTATCCCACTCGTCATCGTTCCGAAGAAGGATGGATCCTTTAGGGTCTGTGTTGACTTCCGTAAGTTGAATGCTCAATCGAAGTTTGATGCCTACCCTATGCATAGGATTGATGACCTGCTGGAGAAGATTGGACAGGCCTGCTACATCACTACACTGGACTTGCGCAAGGGATATTGGCAGGTGCCCCTCCATCCGTCAAGACCACTGACTGCCTTCAGAACACCTCTTGGCCTATACCAGTTTACAGTTCATCTGTTTGGATTACATGGGGCACCTGCGACCTTCCAGCGACTTATGGACCAAGTTCTCCAGGGCTGTGAAGAGTTTGCAGCTGCGTACCTAGACGACGTTGTGATTCATAGTCACACGTGGGTGGATCATTTGCGGCACGCAAGACAGACCCTGGAGAAGATCCAAGCGGCGGGTCTGTCCTTAAACGTGGCAAAGTGTGAGTGGGGTAAACAAGAAACCAACTACCTGGGGTACCGACTGGGTAATGGCAGTCTCAGACCACAGGTAGACAAGGTGGAAGCAATTCGGCGAAGCCCAAGACCCAGGACCAAGAAGGAGGTGCGCTCCTTTAAAGGATTGGTGGGCTGGTACGGACGCTTCATCCCTGACTTTGCCTCAACAGCAGCACCCATAACGGACTTGTTAATAAAAGGGACAAAGAATCCAGTCACTTGGACTGAGGCATGTGAGCAGGCATGGAAGACTCTTCAAGAGAGACTCTGTGCACATCCGGTGCTAAAGAGTCCAGACTTTACTCAACGTTTCTTGGTGCAGGTGGACGCATCAGACCGAGGGATTGGCGCGGTACTGGCCCAGGGACCATCTGGAGAAGAGAGACCTGTGGTGTTTCTGAGTAGGAAGCTGTTGCCCAGGGAAACTCGGTACTCCACGGTAGAGAAAGAGTGTCTGGCCATCAAGTGGTCCCTTGAATCCCTCCGCTACTATCTCCTAGGGAGGGAGTTTGACCTAGAGACTGACCATCTGGCGCTCGCATGGTTTCATACCATGAAGGATAACAACGCTAGAGTGACCCGATGGTACTTGGCATTACAACCCTTCAGGTTTAAAATACGTCACTGCCCTGGGAGGAAAAACCTAGTTGCCGACTTCCTGTCCAGGTTACCAGACAGTACGCGGCTTGGAGAGGGGGAGGATAATGTGGAGAAGTGAGACTTCTCCCCTCCGTCTCTGACGGCCACACCAATATATATATATATATACATATATATTGTGCCCTCATATGATGCGTGTGTGTGTGTGTGTATATATATATATATATATACATATATATATATATATATATATATATATATATATATATATATATATATATATATATATATATATATATATATATATATATATATATATATATATATATATGTATATGTATATATATATATATGTATATGTATATCTATATATATATATATATATATATATATATATATATATATATATATATATATATATGTATATATATATATATATATATATGTATATATATATATATATATATATACACACACACACACACGCATCATATGAGGGCACAATATATATGTATATATATATATATATTGGTGTGGCCGTCAGAGACGGAGGGGAGAAGTCTCACTTCTCCACATTATCCTACATATATATATATATGTATATGTATATGTATATGTATATGTATATGTATATGTATATATATATATATATATATATATATATATATATATATATATATATATATATATATATATATATATATATATATATATATGTATATATACATACATACACACACATACATATACATATATATACATATATATATATACATACATATACATACACACGCATCATATGAGGGCACGCATCATATCCCCGGCATTCCATCATCCCTCCACAGTATCATCTCTCCCCTATAATCTCACATAGAGCATACTTACACACACCCATTGTCTGCATGTTTTCGTTTGTCTGTTTGTTGTCTAGGGGGGTTCGGACTTCAGCGCGAGACCGGCGAACCTGAGTGAAGGAAGGGGGCGCTTATGACATCAGAAGCCGCGCCTTGGGAGTTCGCACGCTGAAAGTCCGACCGTACCATTTGTGTTTATGTGGGTACAACCAGTGTTGTTGTTTGTCCTGTTTTACAGGAGGAGAGCTGTTATTGGTCTGTTAGGCAGACAAGAATGTTTCATGTTTAAAGAGATGCCATTCAAGGCAAATTTAAAGGATATATATTTTAGGTACATACCTGAATGGCTTACGCCAATCGATGGGCGGAGTCTGGGGTATAAAGAAGGACGCCAGACTCCAGCTCGGGTCAGTTTACCTGGCGAGCGAGCGTGCTGTGGCAGAGCCATGAGCAATTTTCATGAGTGAGTGGATACTTGTATACAGTGGTTACGTTCGACTTTTTTTTCCTTCTTTGGTTTGTTTTTGTGTTATATATATTCCTCTTTATATTTAATTTGTTGATTTGATACTTTGTATTTTTGTATATGTATTTTTGGACTTTTATGGACACTGTATATATTGTGCACTGGACATTTATCCTCCACATTATTGTAAATAAATACCACCTTTTTTTACACTTCCGGGTCAGGCCATTGTGTTGGATTTTTGCCTTTGGGTTTGTTTTTTTGGGGTTTATTGTGGTGTTAAGGCCTCCCACGCCTCCTAGTGGGCCCACTCTGGGTTCACAACATCACAGTTTATTTCACTACAAAAACCTTGGCTATAAAAGCCCGTTAACACTAACACAATAAGCATTGGGATTGTAGTCTTACCTGCGAATGAGATCAACAGCAAGATTGTAGAGAAGCTGGAAGTTATCAGAGGCGTGTGTGACAGCATATGGTTCATATCCTGAGTGAATAAGGATCACATTTTAAACATCTGTGAAACATCTTTCTAGAACATTAATAGATCTTTTTCAAAAAGCGTTTCAGAACAATTCGCTTCTGACATCAAGTTTTGGCTTTCAGCAGTGACAGATTACACTGAACTGAACTGTGACAACAACTGAACTAACACAGTTTTCATTTACTAGAACTTCATCTACAGTATGTTAAGTTGCTTTGACAATCTAAATTGTAAAAAACACTATAGAAACAAAGATGAACAGAATTAAGTGTTGATATAGTGTTGAAACAACTACAACCTGGTTGTTTTTAAAACAAGATTAAAATAAATAAATACATTTTAAAAAGCATGAATCCCCAGTAAAACCAAGAGCCCAACTGACTTTAGGACTAGGCAATTTTACAAAATGAAATAATAAACGTGATTAGGCAAAGCTGCGATTGTCATGCACATTTTGTCAGGGAAGCATGGTTGTGTGACCAGTAATAATTCTCTTCTGAAAGCCAGAGGGCGCTCTCTTGTGGAAACCCTTAAATACCAATAAAGAAGAAACCCAGGAAATAGTGTTGCGTTATAAACAGAAAATTTGACAGCTTTCGTTGTTTCGATGTGACTAATAAACTTGTGACTACCGAAACATCTCTCAGAAAGACTCATTTCATACACTCGTTATGTGTATTGTGGTATTTTTACATGGAGAATTTACTGCAAACCCACAGGTCACTAAAAAGCTACGCAAACAGCTTTCATCATAATAGAACAAATCTCTCAATTTTATTATCGTCCGATTTTTGATTGAATCCTCAATTTTTATGTAAAAACAACAGACTGATTTTTACTGGATGTGTCGAGTCAGATTTAAACACTCACCAAGCCACTCCACCATGTCTTTGATGGCAGTGAAGTATTTTTCCTCCTCTTTCTCTGGGTTTGTGTCATCATACCGCAGAAAACAGATGCCGTTGTTGGCCTTCACAAAGACACGTTAAGTTAGACAGGAATTTTTTGTTATACCCAACTTGTTTGTGTGAGTATTTTTTGGGGTGTATGTGTACCTTGGCAAAACCAAAATTGAAATTGATTGCTTTGGCATGGCCGATATGCAGAATACCATTAGGCTCAGGAGGGAAACGTGTGCGAACCTATAAAGAAGTGAAAGAAAACATACAATTTATAAGCAACAATCATTTTAATAACATTTTCATATTCCTACGGCTGGGATGATCAATGAATGTGTTGTAATCCGTGGGTCCAGTGTTCAAACTATACTGTGAACTTCGAAGGAGCCGCCCCTTTTTTTTAGCAAGGGGTGGGGTTGTGGTGATCTTGAGCGTGCCTTACAACAATGACTTGCATAGATGTATAACACTTACAGGATTCCTGTCTTTAAACAGTCAAAAAAACAAGCAATACAAATATAAAACAAATATCCATACTATTGTACCTAACAATACAAAATAGGCTAAATGAACAAGAACACCTCAGAGATAGTTTCGTTTCACTTTGCAAAAAAAAGTGTTTGTTTGCCCATCATTAACTTTCTTTGACCCTTGAAAATTTCTTTTGAGGGCTTCATTTTTACATGCACAAACAACAGAAAGTTGCCTAATTTCCCCTGCAGTGCTTCTGTGAGAGGAACACATTCATTTACATAAAACAAACAAGAATATGTTTCACTTAACAACAAAAGATAACCTCGTCGTGTAGCCTACACTTTTTACATTGTGCTCCAGAAGTTCAAGATGAAGACATTAAGGACAGCATATGCTTTTTTATTTGACATACTGTAGGCCTAAAGAATGTCATAGGATGTCACTTTTCATTCCAGTAAAGGCAAACACAATCGCAAATTTGAAAGAGAAAGAAAACCACTCAAAAGCTTCAAGTTTACCCTGCAGTTTCAGCTTAATTGTGCGTTGTTTACAGTGATGTTAGGGTGTTTTTAAAAAAAGAATATTGTTTTTAACATGAACATGTTAATAAAGTGGACTTTTCTCTGCAGCGCCCCCACACCTTGATGCTCATGACAAGAATAGCATGTGTGACAATCTTTTCACGTTATGGATTTTTGAAAATGACCTTCCATGCAGTGTGTAACACAGCTCTAAGTGAAGTGAAATATCCAGCTAAGGCCTAAATCTGAAAGTGCACCGTGTTTAAAACTATTGATTCAACTATAAAAGTCGACTCATAGTGGTTCGAATGAATCACCACTGCAACGAATCTTTAGCTGTGTGAGCATGATGTTGATTCGGAACTTAAGCCCCACACATTTGTTGCGCGCGCAATACCGGGAAAATTGAAACCCCCGGCCCTGACCACAAACACTTTAGAAAGAGGAAGATGACAAACACTGTAGCAGATCCAGGTTGAATCAAGTCGAACAGCCGCTGTACTTTGAAGTGTGAGGGAAAGTTATTTTCCCTACCCAAAGACGAGGCTGTAAAGAGTCAGTGGTTGAATTTTATTTTTACAAAATACCTCAGCATTACAGCCTTAGTCTTGAGGGGTGTTTCCCTGATTTTCTGACGAGTGCTTCAGCAATCTACATGCTTTCAATGGGTGATTTGTCAGCCGTTTGTTAAAGGATGGATCAGAAAAGACTATTGATGTACTGTATGGGACTTGTCAGAACTTGACAGGAACTTTACAGTACACGGTTCAGTTTCTTCTAGCTTTGTTGTAATCGATTGTACTGTATCTGGTTAACTCTTTAAATTCTCATATCGCGTCTAAAGCCACGTTGATAACCTGACGTGTGCTGCTTTTTTTCCCGAATTAATTGCGTAATTGTACTATGGAGTGTGTTTCGAGGGCCGCTGCGATTGGATCCTATACCAAAGTTGGCGACCCGGGGGTTTCACAGACTGTACCAAAATGCTGAGAACCGGCGGGAGGGAGAGTGGGGTTGAAATAGAGTGTAGCGGGAGATGGGTCTGAAATATGTGAGGCTCCCGGGAAAAATGGGAGTGTTGGCAGGTACGCTCACACATATACTCTGCACTCTGACTACTTCAAAAATGTTGATAAGTCATGGTGGGCATTTCTCTCTGTCTCTCGCTAAACACAGTCGACCAATCACAACAGACTGGGTCATCAGCGCAGATTAGCATCGTGCTAAGGAGGGGTTTGGGAATAAATGAATCACTAAACGAATATGGGAGTCGTTGGGATAATTAAAATGGGAAAATAAATGCATATTATAAGACAATGAAAGTGTTTTTTGACCTTGCATGCATATCGGACTTGTTGGTGACCCCAAGACCAAAATATGACCCTTTTTAATGCATAATAGGGGCTCTTTAAGTGAATTAGGTGTAAATCACCATCATGCATGGATGAATTATATTTTTGCACTTTTACACTTAATAACCCTCTATGATTACATTACACAAAACTGAAACTGTAACACATTGTTATAATTTTTGCGATCCCCAGAATCAAAATCATGTTTTTAGGGGAGCCCATGTCTTTATTGGGGTCGCCGAGATTCACCTAGCTCCCTTGCAGTACACACCCCTTTTTGTTTTTAATGTTGTTAATGTTGGAAGAAGAGCACTTGCACTTTCATCATGCTTTGTAAGTGGTCAAATGTACTTGCGCACAGGATTATCGTAAACAGTTCACCATGAACTTGGTGATTAATTCTTTAATTATTCTTTAGAATTATTTGAAGTTTTTAGATGAGCCTGTATTATTTAGAGGTTGTTAACTGGAAATAACATACTTTGGAATGTCACAACTGACCAATAAGAAGCGAGTATTTCAGATCGCAGTGTAATAATAAACATAATCAACAGCCACTTAGGCAGTGTTTCATTCATGGTCATACCTGCCCTCCAGTTTCCTCCAAATGCTTCTTCAGCAAGTTCATGGTGTTAGGTGTTACAATGTAACCCTCCGTTTTGTAATTCTCCCCTGTGCGGAGAAGAGAAAGTGAATAGAGGAGAAATAAAAATGATAAGGATGAGTGATATTGCAGCTATCTGGACACCTAGTTGTAAGCACAGTCACCTGGCTTATGGAACTTAAGAGCTTCTCCTCTCAGCTGCTCCATCAATGACTTATTCTCAATGTTCCCGTCACCTACAGAGAAAGATGCATTAGTAAAACAGACTATTACAATTTTATGAAGAAAACATGTTAAGTGATTGATGAACATCCTTTAAAGTTATAGTTCTAGAAAGCATATCAGTTCAGTAATATTTACAATAAAGCAAATTACCCATCAAAATGTGTATTGCCGCCGGCAAAACATATATCATCATACCACCAAACCCTAGCCATTAGTAGCATCTCTGATACAGCATTTAATTTTCACAAAAATAATGACACGTAAATGTCACATTATTGTTGGTTTGGCATTATACCAAATAAAAATGTTATACAATACAACATTACAACAAATATAATTTTTTTTACGTATTTATTGTCTTTTGTACAGACTGTATTTAACTGTTAATAGTATATTGTTGTGGAGTATGTCATTGTATTTTGCACCATCTGGAGCTAGCACCTGAGCTTTTCACTTATCATAGCATGTGTGCTGCTGACGATGTGACAATAAAAGTGATTTGATTTATAAAAAAAAAAAAAAAGACACTTTATTTTCAATGTAGAATCAATGTTTTTTTTATTAGTAACATTTTCTGCAACATTTCCATTGTAAATGAGCTAAATAACGACACTACTGCGCTCAATTTAATTTAACTTGCATTATGGACAATTATTACTACATAAAGTGGTTATAAAAATCTGTGCTCCATGATTCAGCAGTTTTTTTTTATACAGTTGTATTAACAACATTTATGAAAAGAGAGAGTAAAAGTATAAAAATACAACTTCTAAAAGATCTTCCATAATTTTGTAAAACTTAAATAAAACTAAATAAAATAAATAGGATTTTAATAATCCTTATCCAAAACACTAGAGCATGATAGAAGATTCATGAATAATGATTAACATGAATGAAGATTAATTTATTCACAAAGCAAAATGACACAAATATTTTCTGAGATACTAAACAAAATACAACTTTTAATGTAGGGCTCTAACAAATAAATTGCCTAATACATTTCTGTATTATGCATGTTTTAATAATTAAAGTGCATTTTATTAATCAGTTCTTCCAGGATTCTGCATAACAAATATAATTATTTTGCAGATAAAAGCTGGCATTTATTAAAAGTTCAACACAAAAATACATTGCAGTGCCCTCTGAAATAAGCTTTTAGCAAATTCTGTTTCATGTTTTACATTCCATTTTAATGAATTCACTGAATTTGAGTAATGACAATAATAGCCAAAAGGGTTGACAAATGAAAACATTAAAATAACACGACGCATAGAAACCCTGATAAAGGTGACTTCACTCACTGCAGTGTAAAAATGTCACAGCCTTCTGCATCTTACCGTTTATTGCAGAAGCCTGCTCAATCTTCACATCTTTCTCTGGCGCTTTGGGTTTGACTGCCTGTGATGAGAAAAAAAAGAGTGGCTAAAAGTGTTGTGTTTTACACCAGTCTTTGTTTCACACCAGCATAAAACCAATCTTGGTCTTTTCTGTGATTTTCTACAGAAAAAGTAATTGACCATCCCGTTCATCTTGACAGAATGTCTTTGTTGAGCATCAAACCACAGTAGACAATTCCCATAATTATATATTAACTTATCTAAAAGGTGTTTTGTACAACCAAAAGCAACAAGTTGTCCAAAATATTCTATTTTCCTTAAACACCTGAATTTATTTTATTTATTAATTTATTTATATATTTTATTTATTCATTAGATTTACTATACACATATTATTATTGCATATACATTACTCAAAATTTTATATAATTATTATTACACAACCAGGAGCTACACTTGTTAACAAAATGTAATTTTGCATTGACAAAAAGATTGAGATGTGAGAGAAATTCGCAAAAACTTTAAGCAGGAAAATGACAATTGCAAAAACAAACAAACAAAAAAATAGGGGCTGTAAATACATACCTTGCTCTTTTTTTCCAGGTCTGCCTCAGTTTTTGGACCGAGAAGGTGCAGCACCTTAGAAACAAGCAAAAATTATGAGTGAATGAATATTTAAGGGTTAGTTCACACAAAAATTGTGTGAAATTATAATTATTTAATTCAATTCACGTTTATATGTATAGCACGTTTCACAATAACTTTCATGAAATTGTGTAATAACTTGCCCTCATGTTATTCCAAATCCCTGAGACCTTCGTTTATCATCACAACACAAATTAAGGTATTTTAGATGAAACCTGAGAGCTCTCTCTCATCCTCCATAAACAGCAACGGTCCCAATTTATTCGAAGAAAAACACCAAAAAATCCTCATTAGAGTCCATATGCCATTAGTGGTTTAATCAGAATATTATCAAGCTATGATAATACTTTTATGTGTCCATAAAACAAACGAAAAACATTAAAATAAAATCAACGGTTTCTTCTCCTCAGTGTCAGTATAGGGTGCACATTCACAAGAGTGCTGTTCTCAGTCACGCTACGCAGACATTTGGGGTATACACTCACTATCCACTTTATTAGGTACACCTGTCCAACTGCTCTTTGACACAAATTTCTAATCAGCCATTTACATGGCAGCAACTCAATGCATTTAGGCATGTAGACACAGTCAAGACAATCTGCTGCAGTTCAAACAGAGTATCAAAATGAAGAAGAAAGGGCATTTCAGTGACTTTGAACACGGCATAGTTATTGGTGCCAGACAAGCTGGTCTGAATATTTCAGAAACTGCTGATCTATTGGGATTTTCACACACACAACCATCTCTAGGGTTTACAGAAAACGGTCAGAAAGAAAGAAAATATCCAGTGAGCAGCAGTTCTGTGGGCGCAAATGCCTTGCTGATGTCAGAGGTCAGATGAGAATGGCAAGACTGGTTGAGCTGATAGGAAGGCAACAGTAACTCAAATAACCACTCGTTACAACCGAGATATGCGGAAGAGCATCTCTAAAACCACAACATTGCAAACCTTGAGGCAGATGGGCTACAGCAGCAGAAGACCACACCGGGTGCCGCTCCTGTCAGCTAAGAATAGGAAACTGCGGCTACAATTCGCACAGGCTCACCAAAATTGGACAATAGAAGATTGGAAAAACGTTGCCTGGTCTGATGAGTCTAAATTCCGTACCAGGCTTTGTGGTCTACCGCTCAGGGAGTGGATAATATGGCAAAAGCAGACATTTCTTGCTTGACTGGAAGTCCAACACTATGCCGTTGGAGCTCCGAAATGACTTGAGCATTTAATGGGTTGGTTTTGGGCAGAGCTCTGCCACTGGTGCCTCATAACCGAGTTGGCTTGCTGGTTGAAACTCTGGCCCTGGACAGGCCCACATCAAACGAAAAGGATATCTCATTTTTGTTCTGACCATGAATGAAGGTATTGGGAGTTTGGAACGACACAAGGCTGAGTAATTACTGACAGAATTTTGTGTCCTAATAGAACTATCCCTTTAAGACAATCAACTGAAATAAAAAAAATAATAAAAAACTGCCACAAACCTGCATATCCACTTCATTCTTGACAATCTTCCCATCAGCCCATTTGAGAGTGGCTCTGGCCTCACCTGAACAGCACAAACGTTTCACACCAGCACAACACATGACTAGCTTTCATGACTTTACATTCACATTAACATTTAACAGACACTTTTAACAACATTTAACAGACTTTTATCTACGGTAACCAACAACAAATCTCATAAGCATAATCAAGCCTTACCCATGAGTATCCCCATGTTGAAGCGATATCTCTCTGCCGACAGCTGATCTTTGTGTTTCCTGATTATCAATTCCACCTGTTAAAGAGTTAACAGAACAACGACAGATCAGGATCCTTATAGATCCATTAAGCTGTTCACACATATTGTGTTTTTTCTCAAATAAGATCCACCCGGGGTCAAAGTCCCTTTAAGGCAAGTCATTTCACTCCGCAGCCATCTTTGAAACACCTCTCGGGCAGTATGCTCGGGCATTCTGTCTGAATGGGGAAACATCAAATTCTCCAAAACTGCTTGCCAAGCTTACGATTAAATTTTATATTAGGAATAACCAACAAAATTAAACAACAACTGTCTCTTCAGTTTCATTTCTAAATGTCCAAATCACACAAAATCTGCAGAAACTCAAGTCTGGTTCGAGCCCCTCCCTCAGAGTATCATCAGTCTACAGGGATTGATGACTGGCGACCATTGGTGTAAAGTAACTAATTACAAATACTTAAATTGCTGTAATTGAGTAGTTTTTATCAGGAAGTGTAATTTACTAAGTAGTTTTAAAGTTGTGTACTTTTACTTTCCTTTGTGTACTTTTACTCCACTACTTTCCTTCAGACTGCAGTCACTACTTTATTTTTGTCTATAGGGATTAGAAAAATCAGTCCTGTGATTCTTGCCTAATCAAATTGCAAATAGAAGGTAAATCGTATCATAATGAACTACCTCAAGACATGGGCAATTTATAATTGCAGCAAACTGTTCGGAAGCATTAAAAGTGTCCAAAATCTTTACACGCATTGACCCAGAGACTGTTTAGATTCATGTCACTGATGAGAAGATGACGGATGTTTACTTTATGCTGACCAAGATGGCCTTAAACACCCAGCAGGCACAAGACATCAACATGACGTCAGATTGACGTTGTACCCAAACATCATGGGAATGTTGCATTTTGCTTAGAAATGAAAATTGGGTTGACGTTAGGACTCAATGTCAGCCAACGTCAATCTCTAACCTAAAACAAACCAAATATCAACGTCTAAAGATGTTACAGCTTGTCGTTGAGTGGGCATTACCATTTTGACATCTATCAAATGTTGGTTGCCATACCTGTGAATAAATGTCAGTATTTGACGTCAATATGACGTTGGCTTAAGATGTTGGCTCGACGTAGGATTTTGGTCACTTTCTAACAATCTTACCAAATATCAACATCATTTGACGTCATTATTGGACATCAAAATAATGTTGTCCTTAGACACTGGCTAGACATTGAATTTTGGTCACCTGACATCACAACCTAAATCAAACCTAATATTAACGTCTTATGACATTGTGTGCCTGCTGGGCAATAACTAGATGCACTCCAGACAGTTACGTTTACACACACACATGCACAAATTAGATGTAAATGCATCAGCTTTTAACAGCATAATACTCACTACTCACTCATACTTTGAGTAATATTTACAACAGATACTTTTACTCTACTTGCACTACATTTTAGGCAAGTAATTGTAGTTTTACTTGAGTATGATTTTTCAGTACTGTTTCCACCACTGTTGACTACTGTACTAGAAGGCGGGCTTTATTCGCCATATAGCAATCGATGATTGGCTCCTGTACAAGTAGGCCGGGCTTCATTTGCCGTATTTACAGTTACACTTTTCCGCATTCAAACTATACGAGTGACACATCTTGTGTATTCTATAGTCTTTGCCAGGGCACAGTCTGCTCCATTATTTCATAGAAAAATTAAAATCATATAGCTTTCCAAATAAGCACCATGTTGAACTGAGGAGCAGAACTCTTTTGTTGCTAAGTGTTGCAGAGGACTGCCTTTTAATTTAAGGGTTTTCCATACTGTAGTCACAGCTAGCTTCACTAGCTATGGTTCCATTCACCTATTTTATGCGCATTTTGGATATACGCATTTAAAAAATTGTTAAAGGAAACGCCAAGATGAACATAAATTTTAAAAATGTGCATAAAAAATTTATGCGCATAACTGAGTAGGATAAACTTTTTATTCAATAAGAAAAGATGCGCGTTAACTACGATGGAAACACTTTTACCGAACAAATATCAGTATGCGCATTATAAAGTCATGTGATTTTGTCGTAAAAGATCATGTGATGATAAAAATGTGTGTGAATGCACAAACCAGCAGGCTGAGCACACTGTAAAACATTTGAAATGTTGGTTTGGTCATTCTAAAACACCTTAACAGTTTAAGTATTAGTGTTATTATATTATTAACGACCTCCAGAATAGTCAAGAGCATCTGCGCTCCACGTCTCATGCCTTCAAACGTCACCACACGTTGATAAAAGTGTCTGCATTTGTCTTTTGAAGGGCAAGTCATTAATTAAATAAAGAAAAGATTCACGCAGTTTCTCCTACTGCAGCAAATTCTGTTTTTACTGTTATTTGTATTTACTGCTATTAGCCAGTGTTAGATATTTGGTGCCAGTTAATCAGGAAGTGACGATTTTGTTCTCTTTGACTCATTGGATGGACATGCTGCTTTATTCGCACGTCTTTTATGCAATATTACAGTTTTGCGCATACATTTAACTCACATCTTTGGATGGAAACATAGCTACTGTGAGGTAAGAGGTGTTATCCAGTATTGAGTTTAATACTGTATAACTACTACCAGTTGTTTCAAACCAGTTTTTATGTTACTTCTGTGCCGCATTTAGAGTGGCAAAAAAAAATCTGAAATCTGATCTGAGCAGCAAGACCATCCATACTGGAATCACATTTCAAACTGTCTCCAAAGGTGGAAGGAAAGAAGATTTGATAAGCAATAAACCTGATTTTTTGCTTACAGACTGAACATAAATAGTCATAGAAAACTATTGTATTCAGCTTTTGTTATAAATATGAGATATACGAATGAGCTAATTAAATTACAATGACTGGCCACAATAAAAATGAATTCAAATGAATGAGAATAGAGAACATTAATAAAATGGTTTAAAATATCCCAACATTCTATTAAAACATATTTTAAAGCATTTTAAAAATCAAGATATTAAAATATGATCAAAACAGTTTTGGCTGGACTGTTGTATCACATGATATTACTGCACAAAGTGGGAAACATTTCCTATTGTTAAAATGCATAATTGTTTCTCTGCAAAAACGGTTTAATCATTTGCTTTACAAAGAAACACTACTGGGGGAAAAAAGAGAGAGCAGCAAACATGGAACCTCCCATAAAACGATCTTAGGCTCATAATAAATATATAAATACAGTGTTCTTACTGCGTCCTCTATCTGCTCAGGTGTGACCACCACCCCGACACCACAGGCTGTCTCAAACTCACACTGATCCACATCGCCCTGAGGGTGGCTTTTCACGAAGTCCAATGCCGCTGAGGAAAAAAAAAAAACAGAAATAAATATATCAGAAATGATAGATGCATTAACTTAAGTAATATCTAGCCTTCTCAGTAATAGATTTCTCTAAACATTGCCTTTTTGTGCTCTATGCTCGTTTCACTTTCTAAATTATCTTAATATTGGGTAAAATAATAATTTTGCCAAACGGTTGTATCATTCATGTCTTGTTCACAATGATCCATTTATTGTGATTATTATAGACATCCAGGTTATGTTGATATTTATAATTTTTTTTAAACCACTGCAGAATTCACTTTTTAATTTACACAAGATGTTCTCGCTGCAGTCTGTAGCACAATGACATACTGGACCAGGTCCAATACAAAGTGGACATTGTAACGCCCACTAAAGTAATGCCCATACTACTGTGATGGTTGGGTTTAGTGTTGGGGGAGGTGTAAATGGCTGTCCACTACATATTGGACCTGGTCCACTACGTCATCAAGCTGTCAGGACTGTCTCAATTTCCATGGGGTGGGTAGTGATTATTATAGGCAAAATAAATAATAATAACAAATCTATGGTCATACTAGCATAAATCAAACTCTTTCGTACTTCTTTCGTTTAAGTACAAACATATTCTTGATTCCTATACATTAAGTGTATTTAATATCAGCACGAACCAGAAGTTGAGTGTTTTTGTTTTGTTTTTTTGCGTTGTGATGCAGTTCCTAGGGAAATTAAATATTAAATCAGAAAACAGTGGGCGTGGCTTGTTTTTTTCTACTGTAAGTTAATTAGAGATAGTGAAGTAGGCATTTAATTCAGAGAAAAACATGATAAGGGTTTTGGGAGAGATTTTACAACCTAACAAGACACTTCCTCCTCGCCAATTCTGTTTGTTGCCAGTCAAAACTGAAGGCTGATTTATACATCTGCGTTGAGTGATCGTCATGACCCGCGGCGCCTGCCTTGTGCGTAGTCATGCATTTATACTTCTGAGTGCTGTTTGTGTTGCTCTGCTATAACACTTCCAAAACACTAGCTGGCATCAGGTTATGTTCCTCTGTGTTGAGTTTCCTCATGGGTGTTTTGTTTTTTCTGAACGCTACAAGTAGCTCAAACTCGCTCATTCAGAGGCGGGAACTGGCGGACGTGCAACAACTTTAAGTGAACACAAAACAAAAGTTTCTATCTACGAGACTCAACACTTGTGAACAATCGCTCCATGAGGCTGGCAGCTCTCAGCTCCACCCACACCCGTCACCGCTATTAAGCCGACCAATCACAGAGCTACACGTCATTGCAACATGTAGTTACATTTTTTGAGAGGTGCGCATCAGTGTCTGTGTCAGCTACAGCGAGGGCTTTGCGACCACAGAAAGGCTGCACCGGACCCTAGCATGCGCTTGACGCAAAAGTATATAGGGTGGAGGAACTATGACGTCAATTTGTATGCAAAAACTCAGAAGCCAGTTAGCATTTTAGCAGTTCCGCTTCCCTCGTCCCAAAGTCAATGGGTTTTTTCAATGGGATTTCAGTTAAATCGCATTAATAAGGTTCGTGGTCAACACAAAAGTCTAGATACTTCCACGTTTTATTCTATGACATAAAACACGTCAGTTACATCGCACTCTTGATTTTTTAAATTGGTTACGCTTCTTTAAAAAGACGGTTGCTATCAAGTTGCTAAATGGGACAACAGGCGGTATCGGAGACATTATACGTCATCGAGATGAACTCGTCTAGAGCGCAGCTCGCTTGTGTTGGGCATTTAGATTTGTCTGTTATTTAAGTATTTTCAAGAATAGTATTTCACAGTTTACAGCACTTTTCTAATTGGAAGGTCATATTGTGTGTAGATAATCCCTTCACTTGTAAAGACAGATTCATTTGTTGATCATTTATTTTAATTAAATGATATTATGGGGATACTGCTTACCAGTGCAGCCTGTCTCTTTCCGGCTCTCAGTAATGCAAACGTGTGAATAATTGTGTAAGATATACATACATATTAACTGTCATTTTAACGTGATTAAAGGATTTTTCCTCATTTTTTTCTTCATCTGAACACATTTAACTCTGTCATAACTGCAATATTTACACTCCTCCTTAACATGAATAGCATATGTGACTGTATAGGCTGCTTTTCTCTGTAATTCGTGACAAAAAAGAATATTGAATGTTGTTCTGTGTCCATGATGGAACTTCCTGTCTTCTGTTACTAAGGTAAATGGGCTGTGCGCACGCGAGCGATACACTTATTTAAATATGTCTGATGATAATACTACGTAGGCACATTTACATAGTTTCAAAACTTTTACAACAACCGTAAAGCAAAACAAAATGTATTTCCCACGTAAAAAACAATCCAAAAGGCACGTAGGTGTATATACAGATGTGTTTTTGCATCTATATTTATTTATAATACATAGCGTGGATTATAATATGATAAACCGAGAGAGTAAATCTTTGTCATGGACCATATTTCTAAAAATAAGCTTGAAAAGTTGTCATTAGCAGGGCGGTGCTGACGTTCCAGGCGAGTGCCCCGAAGGCACTGTAGTCCGTTTATAGCCTAATGTTAGCTTTTCAATTCTTGCATTTGCAATTAAGATCCAAAAGTGCTAAAAATTGTATTTTCGTGTGAGGTTTATTCGGCTGGACAAAATGTGTAAGTACAATGAACTGTGTTTGAACACAGAGCTTATTATTTGCATTATCGAGAAGCCTATGGGAAAATTCTAAGGAGATTTTAATCGAGGGAACCAGTTTTATGCTAGCAGCCGATTAGCCTACAAGGTGACGTCATAGTTCCTCCACCATATATCAGCCTTGACAGTTGGAGGGGCGTGGTTAGGTATGTTAGCCACGCCCAATACCTCAGACAGACGTAATCTGAGAATTCAACTGAAGTCAAAAACGGGAAGTTCATTTTCAGATTTCAATTTTAGATTACAAGAGCAAACTTTTTTTTGTCTTAATAGTTTTCACAGATTAATTTTTCACCACAAAACTAGCAATGCGAGCTAACAAAATCAATAAGGTTGGTTTTGATTTCATGTGTACTTTAAAGTCAATATTTAACGTCAAAACATACACTAACTGAGAAACAAAAGTAAAACTGAGAAAAGAACAGTTCCGAAGGAGCAAAATCAGATACCTGACAGTTGCAGTTCTGTTGTGATTTTTCGTGAAATTATGTATTTGGTGAGAAAGTGTAGCCTGTTCGTGTCTTTGAGTCGTGTCACCATACTGTACAGCAGAGTGCCAGTGGTCTTGTCAATGGCAGAAGACCCCAGCTGGCCTTGAGCCTAATAAACACAACAGTAACATAAGCAATAACATGTTTATTCACTTATAGTTAATTAGGTAACTACTTTTTGTAAATATAGTGATTAGAGAAACTGTAATGAAAGTTTTCAAGAGCTAAAAACGTTGACAGCGAACCACAGCAGCCACTCGTTATGTGTTCTAGTCAAATACGCAGCGTTACCAGATCGATGGCTTTCTTGAGTGTTGATGAAAGTGTTTCATTCTTCAACGTTTCCTTAGCTTTCTGCTCACTAAGGCCAATTGACATGAAAGAAGACACCACGTCCGCCATTTCTCTTTCAGCACACACGCCGGTTTTTACGCTTCTACAAAGCCTGCAGAAGGCGTGGATTTCCGCCATCCCTCGGTAGGCGTGTACTAACTGTGATTTCTCCAATCAGATTTGCCTTTCCGCATCTTTGCACCAATCACAGAAGAGCCTCGGTTGACACTACGTTGCATCAGTCGAACACTGCCATGTGGAATACAACGCATTATTAGTAAGTAAATATCTTTTTTAGAAGATGTAAATATTTGAATTAAGCATTATAAAGGACCGCGGGGTCTGTTTAGCTATGTTGATGTAAATACAGAAATCAAGACGGCAGTTAAAATCACCGAAGTCACTCAGGGATAATTTACTTTTGCTCAGTTAAACTCCGTGAACGTTTTTTGTACAACGCGTGGTTCTTGGTAAACAGCAACAGTTCATTGTTCTTAAGATCTATCGTTCTGATAGTACCCACAAACAGAAACATTATATAACAGCGTCTTTTGATATAATTTCTAAACTAATGTGAATAATGTTATGTTTTTATTTTGCATCACTTCAAAAGATGAACCGAGTACCTCGTACGTTTATGTCAACATGAATCACGTGTGCGTTGATAACCAATCACAATATAGGATACCACATCCTATGTGCGGAAGTGAAAACAGATGTAAACAACACCAAATTGGTAAGATTTTAATGTACATTAATAGATTATTCGAGTACCCTTGGAAGAACACGTCCGTAGACCAGTCATAGACCAGAGAAACCTTGCAGCAAGGATTTACCTGGAATCTATTAATATGAAAAAAAAGGTTATATAGAGTAATGTATTTGTTTTACTTAACAGTTACTACACATAGTATATGATGTAAAATAATTTGTATAATGCCATTACGTGTCACTGTAACTCACAGTGGTCACATTATTTTACTAAACACATACACTTTCTTGCACTCAATTGCAATATGGATATATTTAAAGAGCCCCTATTATGCATTAAAAAGGTTATATTTTGGTTTTGGGGGTCTCCAACAACAGGCTACAAAACATGCAAGGTCAAAAAACACTTTCGTTGTCTTAAAATATGGATTAATTTGTACCTAATTATCCTAATGACTCCCATATAATCTGTTCAGTGATTCATCAGCAAACGCATTTAAATCCGTAAACAAAGTGGCATGCGTTGCATTTTCAATGTGATATGAGAATATAAATAGTTAACCAGACACAGTACAAGTGGTTACAAGTGACAAAACACAATTAAATGCATAATTTGCTAGCTAGAGAAAACAAGGTGGCAACCATTTTAATCGCACTTAGTTACACTTGTGAAATGGAGGAAGGAACTGATCCATGAACTGTGTTCTGTAAAGTTCCTGTCAAGCTCTGACAAATTCCCATATAGTTTTTTTCTGATCCTTCCTTTAACAAACGGCCGATGAATCCCCCATTGTAAGGATGTAGACTGCTGAAGCACTCGTCAGAAAAATGACGGGAACACAGCACAAGGCTATGGCTAAAATGCGGAGGTATTTTTGCAAAAATAAGCTTCTGACTCTTCACCACCTCGTCTTTGGGTAGGGAAAACAACACTTAATTTCCCTCACACTTCAGAGTACAGCGTCTATGTGGCTTGATTCATTCGGGATCATGATTCATTCGGGATCATGTTTGTCTTTTTTTTCGACAGTGAAAAACACATACACACACACACACACACACACACACACACATACATACACATATAGGCAGCGACGCACAGCATCACGCTCTCTCTCTCATTTAAACTGCAGAGGTTGTGTTCTTTTTCAAGACCAGGTCAATTGGTCCACGACTCGCCATCTTACCTCACCTCTCTCCTCCACACTGTTCCGTGCTGACAATCATGCATACGCATTTTTAGGCATTAAATAATTTATATTTAATACTTGTCTCCTATATAAGTGCATTGTTTTTTATGACGGTATAACGATATTGAAAATGACACCGTTGCTATTTTTAGATCCTGTGGTATACCATATTACTGTATTACCGCCCAAGCCTAATGTATATGTAAATGCACTGCATTGTCATGTTTACACCAATGATCACACAAAAAAGTAAATAATTGTTCATTCCTATATTAATATTGGACATCCTAAAGATAATATGTACAATATATATAATTATAAAATTAATTATGTTAAGATACAAACACGCATTAAACTGCTCTGGTCATGTAAATGATTATATTAACCATGTACTTTTATTAACTTAACAATAACTTAACTCCCTATTTCTGCTGGCCAGTGTTAAAGATTTTTTTTCAGCTCGAAACTGGATCAAAAACTCAACAAGAAGCTGCCTAGGCATGTCCACAACTGAAGACTTGATTCAGATCAGTTTAGAGAGGCCTTCATAAGGGCAATTTGATCCCATGCCTGCTGTGCAACACTAGCTAAACTTTATACAGCTTAAATTATAATTAATTATTCAATTCTAAAGAGACAGCTGTTTCTACAGTCAAATAAAACCTAGTGTATTCATTCAAATTAATGAAACAGATTTGCTTTTAAAGATCTCCTCATGTACAATTATTAAGAAGAACACTTGTTTATTTGATACATTTTCACTGCACTTCTAAAATTCTTTGATGTGCTTCTACATTTTTCAAATTAGGCCTTCTGAAAAAAGTAAGCATCAAGCCCTGTGATGTAAAGTGTAAAGGCCTCATGTTTGTTTGTAATTTAATTGTAGACTTTCCGTTAAACTTTTCTTCTGTTACTGTAGATTAATGTATTTTCATTGCATGCATTTTAAATCTGTTTTAGTTTTATTTTATTCTAAACTTTTTCCTCTCTTTCTTTAGCTGACTTGACCTGTCTGATTTGATGTTGTAAGCAAGCAATAAAGCAGAAGAATGTCCCAGCATGCTCTATTCTCTGCCAGCTGTAAGGCATGGCGGTCTCTGTCATGTGCACGGTCAGAGCTTCGGCTGGATCTCACTCTGGGATGTGGTCAGACCTTCAGGTAAGTTATATACAGTAATATGTAGACCGTAATATATAGATAATTGCTCCATTAGAAGTAAACTCACACAACACAATTACAAAACACAAAGAGTTCTGAATAATTCAACCTTAAATTGTCATAATAGTCAAATTGACTGCATAGATTTCAGCATCTACTACTTTTTCCAGTGTCTTTGAATGTGTTGCCTCTATTTCCAAACAACTTTCTAATAGCACGAACATAACCTTAATTAAGACATGTCTTTCTCATTCAATTTTCAAAAACAACATTTTCACTCCAGTAAAAAATAAAAAAAACTTTGCCAGACAAAGTGATATACGCACCTTCCAGGACGGTCTAACTCATACATAATTATAGGCCACAGTAATGTTAAAAAATAGCAGTGCTTTAAAGTTAATGACTTGCATATATTTTTTAAATAGCTTTTGTTTCCATGTTTCAAAAATAGTGGAAACATTACACATTCAAATCTAAATCAGTATTAAATAAGTATTAAGAAATCTTATGGATGCTGTGTGTATTTTTGCCACAGGAGGCATATAAAAGAAAAATTAACCCGTTAATAAAAATACTATTAATATTTTTTCTTTTTAAACTCATTATTAAACTGTTCATAAAAATAATATTTATATATTTTTCTCGTTAACCATACAAACCTATGAACTAAAGACATTTTTACGCTTCAGTTATAAAGCAATAAACTAATATGTAGTTGCAGAGCCATTATTTTTGATAACTGCTGTCTTAAAACTTAAAACATTTGGCACGAGGAAACAGGGATTTCAGTCCTTAATGAATGAACTGCGTCCACTTCCAGTGAATTTTGGATTTTGCTGCAGAAACTACATTTTTAATGTTAGCCCACAATTTTTCACTTGAGTTGAGGTCAGGAGATTGAGCAGGCCACTCCATTACCTTAATCATTGACATAAAATCTCATTTGCGATTTAGCAAAAGCTGCGATTGTCTTGCACATCATGTGAGGAAAGTATGGTGATGTGATTAGTTGTATATGTCCTCCAAAGGCCAGAGGGCTCTCTCTCTCTCTCTCTCTCTCTCTCTCTCTCTCTCTCTCTCTCTCTCTCTCTCCCTCTCTCCCTCTCGAGTAGAAGACTCTCAGAACAACCAAACATGCTGTGAAGAAACCCAGGAAATACCAGTCTATGGTAAATCTTTATAGCGTAGGATAAACATAAGATATAACTGCTGTCATTTGATTCAATGGGATTATTAAAAACATGACCACTACAACATATGGTTTATCCAAGTTCTACTTATAATGTTTCTGATAATTATAAATGTAATGATGCAATGCTTTGTTATAGGGCAACATAATCTTTTCAAGTATTTTGATATATTCAAACTGGTGTTGTCAAGTGTTGAATTTGGTACCTATCGGTACAGAAATTTTAAAAACATCCATTTCCTGCTAACATTTAGCACTGTTGACTCAACAGAAATGACTGTGATTGGCCGTGAATGTCATCAGTTAACCACTCTTCACCGATGTTCACCAAGTGTAAACACAGATACAGGGATACTGGAGCATTTTCAAAGCTGCGTAGATCAGTCAATCCATCAGCGGATTGATCATGTGTCAGCTCATAGACTGACCAGCTGATCAACGCGACTTTGAATCGCTCCAGTGTCCCTGTATTTGGACATGGTAAACAGCAGTGATAAGTGAAATCTTTATAGCATAGTATAAACATGTTTACTGCTGGAGCCGAACTTAAAGACCACAGCCTCACCATCAGGGCCTTAACAAGTTGTCGGCTCAATAAGGGAAAACAATGTTTACTATAAATGTACCATAATCATGTTGCACTGCTTGCTTCAACCTTAAATAACTCTTTTGCACAATATTAAACCTTAAATACCTCTTTTGCACAATATTCACCTTTAATACATGGTGTGCAATAATGGTGAAGTGATGACCTTCAAAAACACTGTAATTTCTGTCATTTCAATAATAAAAATTATGTTTAAAAAAAGCGCCTAGGTTTTTGACAAATTGTTTCTTTAAAGTGTATAAACCTCTGTGTTCAGCTGTTTATGATGTGACTGTACTGTCAATCTTTTTAGATGGCGCGAGACTGCAGATGGTCACTGGACCGGAGTAATGCGTGGAAAAGTGTGGACGCTAACACAAACAGAGGATACTTTATGGTACTATGTTTACAGCCATCATAGAAATCCAGGAACAGAAACCAGACAGAAAGGAAAAGTGGAAGAGGAGGAGCAGTTGTTGGGAAAAATGTCAAAAAGAATGATTGATATGAAGCAGGAAGAGGAAGGGTTGTGCACGGTAGTGTCAGAACCTGACAAAAAAGAGGAGGAACTTCTGAGGGACTATTTTCAGTTAGATGTTAAATTAGGGGATCTTTACAAGAACTGGAGCACCGTGGATCCACACTTTAAACACACAGCAAACATCTTCACAGGTAGATGTCTGATTAAAGCAGTCAAAAATGTAAATAATTTTAATATCATACAATATGGTTTTTCCACTTAACACAAGCGCAACGTAAGGCAGAAGTTTTATGCTGAACTTTTCCTGACACTGAAAGCATATAAAATGCCTTCTACACATTTTTAAGGAACACTTCATCCAAAAATGAAAATTCTGCCATCATATACTTCCTCTCTACCTGTTCAAAATCTTTTTGAGTTTCTTTATTCTGTTAAACACAAAGCAAGAAATGCTAAGGAATCAGCTGTGATTCCATTCACCTATTTTTATGCACATTTTGAAATATTGCATAAAAATGCTTAATGAAAACACCTTTTTAAAATGTGCATAAAAACTTTATCCTACTCAGTTTTTAAACGTTTTATTTCATGAAAAAATGCATAAACTAAGCTGTAAACACATTTTCACAGAGTAAATGTCAGCATGCATATATGAAAAAAATCACAATAACTGATTTTTTGTTTAAACAGATCATGTGATGATAAAAATAGGTGCAGTTGGTTAGTATTAATGGACAAACCAGCTGAGCAGCCACATTGACAAAAGGTGCGTTCGACATGAAGCACAGATGCAGCCAGTGATCAACGAGAATAGCTGAGCGCAGGCGGGGACGGAGTTGAAAACGGAGCCGTCAAGCCGAACACTTCGGGGTTCAAAGCTGCGGCAGTCATGATGAGTGATCACATGGCATCATCATCTTTTTTCCGTTTTCTTTTTTATTTATAACAACAAAAGATTTACAAATAAAACAGAATACAGTCTCTACAAACTATAGTTCATTTTCAAACTTAAGGGAATTATGAATTGAATACATTACAAACGCATGAGAGAAATAAGCGGAAACGAGAGGGTATTATAAACATAAAAACGAACAGGCCTATTAAATACTAAGCAATAAGCACAAATTCTAGGAGTTTACACATCACTCTAGGCTAATACTTCTTGTTTGAATATGCCAAAAAGGGGTTTACATTTATTTACATTTATAGATATAAAACTTTTCAATATATATTAGTGTAAAACCCAACACAAGGTGTTTTGATTAAGTCTTAAACCATGATTAAGATTATTTTGGATAATGAAAGCATTTTCAAAAAAGAACTTTAATCCAAAAAGATTGAACAAAAGGACATTCCAAAAATAAGTGAGCTACACTTTCAGTAGAAGTTTCCCAGAAAGAGCAGGTATAAACGGCTAGACAGGAAAAAAATATATATATTTTTTATAATCCTAATAATCATTTTATAATTATTTAATAAAATAGTTCTTTAACTTAATATGTTAAGAAACCTTTAGGGTGGCAGAATCAATGATGATAATTATTTTATTACAAGTCTGTAAGACTTATTTTAATTAATATTTCGATTATTTACTAAAATATATCATTTAAATCCTTCATGGAGCTGAATGCAGTAAATAGTCTGTATAAAAACGTTGAAAATAAACCTGTGCAAACAAGCTAGCCTTAATAACCAGATTATTTAACAAAAGATGATACTGTAGTAAATATTTGTAGTCTTTTAATACACATGATGTGTACAAGATAGAGAGGGTATGAAAAGTTAATTGTTTGTTTTGAAATTTGTGAATCGGAAGTTGTCCAATAGTAAATCTGAAACGCATGTGGTTGTTCTCATGCAGTGAACGCAGCCAATCGTGTAATGTCGGTGTCGTCATCAGAGGTTGTGCAGTCACTCTTCAGATGCTGCACGGCCTGAATCAGTCGTCTGATCTCAGAGCACTGTCGTGGTACTTTGATGCCACATGTGACAGTCACGTGGCGTCGGCGCAGCATCAATCTGGACAACATTTCTAACCAGCATGCACCGCTTTAAGACAGATTTCGATCGATCTGCGCAGCGCTGCATGAAGTCGAACGCACCTATTATCTGAAATGTTTTTTTGGGCATTTTAAAATGCCTCAGCCAAAGTCTGTCATCAAAGTGGTTCAGTATTATTACATCCAGAACTGTGTTGAGCGCCTGCGCTCCCAAAAAGCATCTTGCACCTCTAAAAGACAACGCACATTCATTGCATTACATCTTCTGGGGTGCAGGTAATTTACTAAATATGAAAATTTCAGCAAATTTCATTTTTCTTTTTGATATTTGGCACCAGTGATGATTTTGTTCTCTTGGACTCATTGGTAGGCCCACACAGAATCTGCCCCATAGAAATCTGCAAATTTTCCACAGATTTTTTTAGGCAATGGTTGAGTCTATTTATTGACTTCTGTTAATGTGTCTAAATATTTATTCAGTTTTTGTATTCATTTCTGTGATATTATTGACTAATATGCAAACATTTATATGCTTTATTTACAATACAGTTTGTAAAGTAATATTTTCTGTTTTGTAGTAGATATATATTATGAGTTTTGGTAGAGGTTATGGTAGAGGCTTTGTTTACCAAACAAGTGGATCAAATTTGCATCAGATTTGCATAAAACTTTAGATAAAAAGTTTTAAAGTGATTATTTTTTATTTCAAGTTTTACATGTTTAGATACTAAAAATCATTCTGCATTAATCTGCAATTTTTTTAGAATATTTTGTGCTGAAGTAGCAAAAAATGTCTGCAGATTCTGCCTGGCCCTGCTCATTGGATGGAAAATGTGCATTTTCAAATGTTTATGTGATGTTCAAGTTTTGCGGAAAATGAAATCAATGGAAACATAGCTATTGATTTCCATAGTACACTCTAAAATATGTTAAGTTATTTAAACCTAAATGAGGGTAAAATATGCCCAAACAATGCTATCTCATGGCAATTCGCAACTTTTTGCATTAGTTGCTAATTCGTTACGTTTCCTTGTGAGATCAGGATGGACAAACCCAAGGCTCTTTTAAAATATGTTAAAAATAGCGCACAGACTAGTTTTACGATACTTTATAGTATTTTTATGGTTTGTAGCCAGCCACTTTGAGTGGCATGTTTCCATATATTGAAAATAAAATAATCACAGTATTTCTCTCCCCTTTCAAATGTCATTTAGGGGTTACATTTTCATTGTTTCAAGATTTACAAAATACAACTGATTATTAAAAAAAATACTAGCGAGAGATGAAGTAGTAAAAGTAAAAAGTGATTTTCCTTTTTAATTTTTGAGCATGACACCTTGTTTTTGAATATCTCAGGAGTGCGTTTGCTGCGACAAGATCCTGTGGAGTGTCTTTTCTCATTCATCTGTAGCTCTAATAATCACATCTCTCGGATTCAGGGCATGGTCGAAAGACTATGTCAGACCCTCGGGACTCTCCTCTGCAAGCTTGATGATGTGGCCTATCATGATTTTCCATCTTTGCAAGATCTTACAGGTAGCTGTAGTAGGATTTATAGTACTTCTATGCCATGTTTGTTTTGACACACCTTTTCTTTTGACAAACAAGACAAGTATGGGCGCTTAAAAAAAAATCTAATTAGTATTTATAGGTACTTTTAAATTTCATGATACATGAAATGAGGAAAATGATTGACTCTTTTGGACTGTTTATGATTAAATGCATATATTTGTTTTGCCAATGCTTAACCATCTACTATTCTTCTATTTCTATACTACTTTGTTTTTTTAAAGTGATTTCACCTCAATTTTCCTTTGAATTGTGTCTTCAAAACATGAACTTTAACGGCTAGTTCACCCAAAAATGAAAATTTACTCACTACTTACTCACCCTCAAATGATTATTAACCTTTATGAGTTTCTTTCTGCTGTTGAACACAAAAAAGATGTTTTCCTGAAAATTGAATTCCTGTAACCATTGACATTTATACTATTTAAGATTCATTTTGCTGGAATTAGACAGATTGTATCCATCAAGGGATGTACATAGATGCTCAGATGGTGGGCCCAGAAGTGTCAAGAAAGTATTCTCCACACCATTAGACCACTGTTTGACTGATCCATTGATAGAGGACAGGATAGATCCATAATCCATGTTGTTTTCACCGAATTTTGATGTGGCAGTTATGTGACAAGTGATGTGGCAGAAATAGAGACTTGTTAGACTAGTCAAACATTTTACAAACTTCTGTTATCTAATTTTGGTCATCATATGAACATTTTTCTGTTCTTAGCTGACTGAAGTGGTACCTGGTGTGATCTGTGTGTGCTGTAGCTCATCTATTTTTTTTTTTAATGTTTTATTTGTTGTGCATTCAGAGACACCCTTCTGCACACATCAGTTGTTGCGAGTTGTTATTTAACTTGCTGTTGACTTTTATGAGCTCAATCAAATCCTACCATTCTCCTCGGAGGCATTTTTGCCCCCAGATCTGCTGGTTACTGAGTATATATTTATTCTAGCCATTTTCTGTAAACCCTAGCAACGTGGAAATTAGCAGTTTCTGAAATTCTTAGAAAAGCCCATGTGACATTCAATACCACACCACATTTAAAGTCACTTAAATCACCAGCAGAACATGTGTAAGTTGCAGATGAATGTACAGGGATTGGACAATGAAACTGAAACATCTAATTTTAGACCACAATAATTCCTTAGTATGGTGTAGGGTCTCCTTTTGCTGCCAAAACAGCATCAATTTGTCTTGGGAATGACAGGTACAAGTCCTGCACAGTGGCCAGTAGGATTTTGAACCATTCACCTTGCACCTGTGGCTTACATCACATGTCGCTGGTGGAGGAAAATGTTTTCTGACTTGCTCCTCCAAAACACCCCAAATTGGCTTAATAATATCCAGGGGCCTCATGTATCAACGCTGGGTACGCACAAAAACTTTGCGTACGCCAGATTTCACGCTCACGTTTGGAATTACAATGAAATTAACGTGAGAATGTGCGTTGGTCCACGCCAACTTCATGTCTGGTGTACGTGCATTTCTTGTGTGTGTTTGTTTTATTTCTATTGGCGACTTCTAAAAGCAATTGTGTTAAATTACACACTGCAAAGTATCTTTGAGCCGTGCAAAGCCAGCTGTATGGGATGGGATCATCCGCATGTCTAGCAGGTATATAAGGTTTCCATATCATGCAGTTGACCAGTCAAACATTAAAGCGCAATTTGCAGTGTTGCCGCTTTCCCCAATGTAATCGAAGCGATCGACTGCACGCACATTGCTATAAAGGCACCATCTGAAGACGAATTTGCATACGTGAATCGGAAACTTAGCATGAGTTCATAAGACGCTAGAAGATTCGACCCAGGTTCATGGTTGATTGTGTCAAAACACATGGTCATGCGCTTTACGAGCCATGCCACTCACACTGCTGTTAGACGTTCCCTATAGTTGACTCAATTAGCTCATTCCAACGAGGTGTGCTATTTGCCCATAGCCTAAATAGACACTATAAAAATGTACACCTTTACATCGGACCATTTCTTTTTTAATTCACTCACAGTGAGATGTTCAGACCCCACTGCGTTAACCATGTCAGCTAAACTCTCCCATTTTTTTTCTTTTGTTATTAATTCTGGAGGACAAACTTGGGAATTTTCTCCAGTTTTTCTCACGTTTTTCTCTGGTCTACCTCCTAAAGGAGCACCTCCAATTCACAATCTGTTCAAAGTTTCTCTTTTTGTTTGTTTGCCATTACTTTTTCATTTGATTTTGCCAAAGTAGAGTCATTACCATATTTATTAGGGGGAGGAGGAAGGGAGGGGTTTTGCTCTCGTGCACGTGCGCTCAGTTTCACGTTAATTTGGATGTACAAAGAGAATATGCGTGGGATTCAGCATACGCAGTGTTTCATACATCTGAATTTTTTACTGCGTACACACATTCACAGCTTTGTCCGTACGCAATGTTTTAGTATGAATTCAGTGCAAGTCTTCGTACATGAGGCCCCTGGTGACTGTGCAGGCCATGGAGATGTTCAACTTCACTTTCATGTTTATCAAACCACTGTCACCAGTCTTGCTGGGTGTATTGATGCATTATCATTCTGATGCATGGCACTACCTTCAGAATACAGTGTTTGAACCATTGGGTGCA
This sequence comes from Danio aesculapii, assembly GCF_903798145.1. NCBI lineage: Eukaryota > Metazoa > Chordata > Actinopteri > Cypriniformes > Danionidae > Danio > Danio aesculapii. The sequence continues at coordinate 13,380,970 of NC_079442.1, forward strand.
CACGGCCCTCCAGAAAACAAATTCCTCGTATGTGTGAACATACCTGGCAATAAAGTTCTTTCTGATTCTGATTCCGGAGGTTCGATAGTCCTTGGCAGTGATGCCAATGAAATCAGCGTTTGGCATTGGCACGAGTGACCAAAGGTTTGGCTATAGAAACCTGGCCATGTACGGTATATTCACCCTGTGGAGTTTTTCCACCAAACAGTTTTGTTGGAAACAGAAGAGTTAAGGTGCACATTTAATTCTGCAGTGAGTTGGGCAGCTGTGGTTTTATTTTTTTTGGACATTAGCACCGGAGGGAGGGAGGGTTTTATGTCGTGGACTAAAGTGAAAAGCCGGGGGCATTGTGGGCACCTAATAACATCTCTGGGGCCCCCAAGATGCATGGGCTCTTAAAATCGTCCTAACTCCACCGCCACAATCTCCCACCCCCCCCTACCGGCGCCCCTGATGAGAAATATGCCATATACTTTTGTAACGAGGCAACAGACGCATGTAAACTGCTGAGTATAAGTGTCTAATGCGCGTTTCTACATTGTGTCACATAACTCCGCTCTTACTGTTATTTTTATAGAGTGAATGGATTTCATTACATTTGATAAAACTCATTTATTTATGCAGAGGATGATATTAATTCCTGCCTGTGTTTTCATATACTGAATATTAAAGCTTTAAAATACAACTTTAAATGCATCTCTGTCAGTCTCTTTTGTCTAGTATAATTACAAGTTCCAATCATGGTAAAAATTGAGCTTTCTATTCTATAGGGATAATTTTTATGGTTATAAATGAGCATATAAAACCATTTCTAGAGAAATTTTAACTAAAATTTGTACTTTAGCCACATACCTTCTATGTATATATCAGAAAACAATATAACATATTGGATCAATGCACTCTATGGTACATTTAACAGACCACAATGCTAAATTACACCAGCACTATTAAGGATGTTTCATTCTTGCATGTTGTTTCCACCCTCGTAGATCCTTGTGTGGAGATGCGTTTGCGTGACCTAGGATTTGGCTACCGTGCACGTTTCCTGCAACAGAGCTCACAGATGATCATAAACTCTCATGACCCTGATTGGCTACAGTCACTCCGCAGCACCCCCTACCTGCAGGCCAGAGATGCGCTGAGAACTCTTCCGGGAGTTGGTCTGAAAGTAAATGTTCCTTCAGTCACTTTATAAACAAATACTTTATGCATTAAAGCATAATTTTTTAGACTAGCATGAATTTATCTAAATGTACTTTTGTTTTCTCTGGAGGAACAACTTTTCTTTTACTTTGCATAATTCAGTCAATGAGCATGCCTACATTGAACAAAACTCCACAAATTTAGTGATGCCTATGATTGGCCATTGAATTCTTTAGGCTGGGACACACCAAACCGATGGTCGGCCATTGGATTGCTTCAAATCGTCAGTACACGACAGTTCGGTTTAGTGTGTTCAACACATCTCGATTTGTTAAAGTCAGATTGTATTGGCCTGATACAGCATATAGAATCAGCGTTGGCTGTCGGCTGAAGAGAGCGCACTGATTACTTATTCAGGAATGAATCAGGTTGCAGAAACAACAACTGACGTGAAGTACCCAAGTAAACAATTCAAGTCAAGAAGGAACAAAGAAGCCGGCCGTAATTTTGCTACATTTCTACAATATTTGCAAACGATATGGATTATCATACTATCAAACACTAAACACTGCTTTGTTTATGCTTCGTCTGTGCTTATTTCATCTTCAGCTTTCTCTTTGTAGAATGAGAAAATAGATTAGTGCCCCCTATGGGTGCGGAAAGAGACTTTTTTTTAAAGTCATGTGCAGAACACGCTCTCTCATTTAAGTTGCCTGCCATCCGTTTGGTGTGTTCACGCACCGCTTTTTAATATAGACGGGACCAGATGTGAGCCAACAACACAGTTGGTTTTCGTCTGCGCTAGTTGTTTGGCATCAGCTTGGCCTATCTCAGCCCTAAGCTCAACAAAACATGTTATAGTGCATGATACTGCCGTTGTTTATTTCCACATTTAAATAAACTAGGGAAGCACCATAAATCGGTGGCTATATCGTTATTGACCAATAAATGCTATTTTTAATGTTATCGTTCCAATGTCAAATTTAGGCAGATCTCTTTAAGCCGATAGATTATGTAATTGTACAGAACCTCGCTTACCTCGCGCATACATGGGTCGAACTTGTTTAGACTTGTCCAGTACACTATAACGGAGCTTTCCTCACATTGTTTATTCCTTCAAAGTCTGTCCTTTCTTTGTGTGGTATTGCTGTGCGTAAATAACGTTAAGTAACCATATTCCTTATCATTGTAGACATGTTTGATAGAGTGTCAATACAAATTTTGGTTTAAATTGCCTCAGGATAAAATAATACATGTGTAAACATAATAGCAGTGATGCACATGTGCCAAACAACTAGTTAGGTTGTTTGTAATCTAATATGATTATCTGTTATTATCAAAGCTTTGTTTGCCATGTGTTGTTGAAAAGATTTGTATTCAGTTTGATCTGCATATTTTGAATGATTATAACAAGCGCACGTGATGGCGCACACACACACACACACACACACACACACATACATACACACACACACACACACACACACACACACACAGCAGCAGGGGTGACGTGTGCCATTCACTGAATCCAGCATGGGTGTTCTCAACTGTCTGCCACATTCTGTTTTTATATGTGTTTGTCAGTCATCTGTGCTCACTGCTCAGGTGTTGTACCAAAATCTGAATCTGAGGACAAATCTGACTCTCGCTTGGCGTGCACTCACATCACACAGCGCCTTTCAAACTCACATCGGTTTATCATAAGCCTTTCATCGATAATTTTTCCCGCAATTGACAGCAAGAGCGAATGTAGTAGCATTGTCTGATTGACAAGCAGCACCTACATGTGCTCAAAAGAATTTAAAATGCTAAATGGGACGAATTTATGCCGTGTTTTCTAAACTAATACTATCTGTATTTAGCTTTTCACTTGTACGGTGGCTCTGAATTATTATTATTATTATTATTTTTTGTTTATTTCTAACCATAATAGAAGTAATAATAGAAAAACTCTGAATTTTCTTTTAATTTATCAGCTAATATATCAGTTAGTTATCAATATATGGGCCTCCAAATCTTAAGAGTTATCGGTTATTGATATCGGCCAAAAAATCCTTATCGGTTCATCCGTAAAATAGACAGACCTTAAAAATGTATTTAAATTAAATCATGCATTTTTACTATTATCTTTTTTTTTTCTGTAATCCCCCATTAATCTCAGATATCTGATGGTAACACAGAAAACCACATCAAGTACAGCTTGTACAATAGGACAGATGCCCAAAATGTAACTAAAATGATGTATTAGTATACTTGCACAGAGTATGCATTTGGCATATGCTTCCTTATCCTTTATTTAATGTTAACAGCTATGCTCTAACTGTTACATATATACATTTATAATGTCTTACATCTATGAAATGTGTTTGCTGGGGATCAGGTGGCTGACTGTGTTTGTCTGATGTCACTGGACAAGTTTGAGGCTCTTCCTGTGGATACACATGTGTGGCAGATTGCCAAACGTGACTACAACTTTGCTCCCGGTACCAGCCAGAAGACCTTGACTGATAGAGTCTACAAGGAGATTGGTTTGTACTTGTATAATATGCCATGCCATGGCAACTACTTACATCTGCCTTTAGCATTTATACCTGTGAATTTTGGACTAGAAAACAACACTTATGCTTTATCTAGAATAATAAAAAACTACTTCAATTTATTAAAAATGTGGTATATTTTTAATAATCTTTTACAGGTGACTTCTATAGAAAACTCTGGGGTCCTTATGCAGGCTGGGCACAGTCTGTGAGTAATACTGCACAACATTAATGGGTGGAAAAAATGTGTGTATACAGTTAAAGTCAAAATTTTTAGCTCAAAATTATTAAATCATAATTCTTATTAAAGTGTTTCCTAAGTGCCGTTTAACATTGAGAAGATTTTTCAACAAATTTCTAAACATAATAGTTTTAATAACTAATTTCTAATAACTACTTTATTTTGACTTCACCATCATGACAGTACATAATATTTTACTACTTATTTTTCAAGATACTAGTATTCAGCTTAAAAATGCAATTTAAAGGGTTGACTAGGCTATTTGGTTAACTAAGTAGTTTAGGTTAGTTAGGCAAGTAATTGGACAACAGTGACATGTTCTGTGGCCAAACAAAGAAAAAACATCTTTAAAAAAGCCAAATAATAGTGATCTTAAAATTAGCTTTAAAGGGGTGGTCCAGAGTGTATTTTAAGGCTTGTTTGTGTTTATGGGGTGCAAAGCAATGTGTGCTCATGCTTCAATTGTAGAAAATCACATTGTTTTTTCATATATCTTACTTTGATTATATACTGCTACTCAGCTAACATGAAAATGACTTTCATAGTTCCTAGTTCCTCCAAAAGGCCTCCCCTCAAGAGGGTCTTATGGGTCAGCTAACATAATGTCCTGTGATTCGCAGATCACCGGATCACTTCGCACATCACCAGCAAGCGTCACACCTCTACTAGCACGCATTTTGCCGTTGTGTAAATACTGTCAGTCAGTTTAACTGTTAGGTGTATCAGTTTCAACAGCTGGACCTCATGCCTGCTCTCTAAAATGAAATCTGACTAGTGTTTTGCATTTATTTTTGGGTTATAAGCATGTGTAAGTAATATGAAATGTTTACATATCTTTTGCGAGTTTGTTATTTGAGATGTAGAACACAGGGAAAGCATCCGCATAGAGAGACACTGCAGCGCTGGTGAAGATTGTGGGTGTTTACAGCGGTTTGATGGATAAATATGAATTTGTAGCTAAATTGTTAACAGTGTCAAACAGCAAACATCCTTGTTTATGTCCTCGCTACAACATACTGTTAATGCTAGAAGCTATGCATGTAAAAGATCAATTTTAACAAATAAAAAAACTTACAAGTTGTGGTTCACAATCCACAGCTTTGTCAATTAATGTTGGAGCTGCTCCTTCTTTGAGGAGTTTTTAGCTGAATCCAGCACTGACCTGGGAGAGATTCTGGAAGCTGTTCTTTGTCAAATGCTAGAGCTATATCTTTTTATAATTCTCTGGAACATAATTAAAATTAAACTGTTAGCACTTCTCTCTTTGTGTCGTGTCCTTTGGAAGCCTAAATACAGAAACAGAACAAACTCTGTGGAAATAGCCACGTTTGGTCAGCATTTTAGCTTTGGACGGCATTTTAGCTTTAGGGACACGCCCCTTCGCTGCGCGAGGTGTATGCGCGTAACCTGAAGGGTTTATGATCTCACTAGGCCGGATGTATTTTTTTGTAGTCCCCAAATTCGTTCGCTGTAGGTTTTACTAAGCTAACTCTCTAAAAGCCAATGTCTTCCTTTGCATTGAACTTTAAGCGTATTACATTCAGAGATGTTGTTTATGTTCATACAGCTACATTACACATCAAGTAAAGTTTAAAATATGATATCATAATGGACTACCTCTTCAAAAAATCTGAGCTGCTTTTATTTCAGCCAACTACAATAAATATGACTTAGGAAGAAAATAATATTGATGATACCTTTGTGTCTTGTCAGGTACTCTTCTGTGCTGATCTAAAGAAGTTTCAGAAGCTGAAAGAAGAGGTATTGACTGATGATAAAACAGAACTGAAGATAAATGCGAGAAAACGTGACCGATGTGAAGAAAAACAGAAAACACAAAAGAAAAAAAGCAAGAAGCAGCAGAGGACATAAAATTATGTGATAATGTGGATAGAATTCATCACTAATCAACCTGCACAGTAAGTCTGCTTAACTCGTGTATGCTATATTTTGTAAGCAAAGATTTAACTCATTTATCAAAATCTCAAACAGCTTAATTTGAAACGGGTAATTTCAAACAAAGTATAGTCTACACACTTACGCAGTGTAGTAGTGTGCATTTAAACACACTCAAGGGTTTGTCTTTGCTCCAGGATATTTGAGGAGAAAAAAAAGAATAAATCAACATTTGATAAAAAAAAAAACCATTGTGTTTTACAAAATGAAATGCTGAATTTGCATTAAACGCTAATTTCCCCTCATAAAAAAATACACAATTTCAGTGTTTACAATCTCTTAATTATTTATTTAGTGGTCTTTAAAAATTTGGCTCATTTTGGCAACACCAAACATTCATCATTTACATTGGAAATTATTACCAAAGTCCCTTTAAGGCAAAGATATATACATTAGATATCGCATACAGACCCTGACCATGCGTCAATAGTGCTGCCTTATTTGTACAGTGCTTCCAGGACGAATGTCATTCAACCGCACTAGTCAAGACCAAAGCCAATGTGAAGATGCTGGACTTTAGCGCTGTATACGAATGTAATAACGAGCAAACAAAGACAACAAAGCACAAAGGCTTTGTGAACAAGTCGTTCATAACGGAGATTCATTCAGAAACAAATCGCTCTCTCCATTAGAATTAAAAGGGAAAGCAGAAGACGGGGTGTGTTTTAGGACATGGATTGGATCAAATTTAACAGGGAAAGAGGATAATACATTTGTGTGCACACAAACAAATGCTCTTTGTCAGCAATGCCCATGCGATCACTTATCCATCGATGTAGAAAAGTGGTGTAAAATTATAATTTTTGGAATTTAAAAAAAATATTTGCAAACTGACCACCGGGAAAATTCTTGATCATAGATACTGTATATGTATATATGTGTATTAATCTCTGGCTCTGGATGGCCAGCCCTCCACTGCACCTTGGTCTCACATTTATTTCAAAGAAGCGCTTCCCTGTACTAAAATGGCGGCTCTATTGACGCATTCCTGCCAATAGACAACAACAGCGTAGGCGACATCTAATGTAAATATCTATGCCTTTAAGGCAAGTCAATTCACTCGGCGGCCATCTTTGAAATGCCTTTCGGGCATTCTTCAGAAGTAATTCACAGCTTTGTCTTGATGGCGAATCTACTCCAGAAATGACAAGGACTACAAGTGTACAAGTTGTTTACAAGTTTGTGGGAGTTTGAGCAGTTGTTGTCATTTAATGTGTGTTCGAAAGGACGGACTGTACCACACATTTGTTTCATACCAAACAAACGTTTTTCAAGTGTAGTCGGTTCATTTAAAAGTACAGATTTCAAGCCTTATTTGGATATATTCCTTATGTCTGTGTATCAGATATTCGCTGAGGTTTCAGTGCGTTTGTTGACCACAAAAACTGGAGAAACGTCAGTCTACAGCGATCAATGATTGCCTCCTGTACTAGTAGGCGGGGCTTCATTCGCCATATTGACTGTTACATTTTTCCTCATTCAAACTATACGAGTGACATGTCCTGTGTATTATATAGTCTCTGTTATTACTGGCAATTTTATATCAATTAATGTGCATAGATGGTCATTCTTGAGTTGTTTTGGAAATAAATGTATATATGGTATATATATATATGTTTGTGCTGTGTTTGTGTTATATGCACTGAAATTGCTCTGAAATGACACTGAATTGCACATGCCCATTACACAAGCACAAATATACATACATTATGCCAGTTCACCCACCCAGAAACACAAACAGTGACGCTAAAAAAAGGAAAGGCTTGACTGAGTCAGTGGCTTATGTAAGAGTGACCCAAGTCATGTGGCAATGTTCTTTCTCGGAGGGGCTTACAGCATGCCATGCAATGTCAAAATGACTTGCATCATAATAAAAGTGTTTTACCAGAGGACCAAACATCAAGACAAAGATATTTTCGGGATTAAGCTGCAAGTCTCCTATGCCCTCAAACATAGTGTGACTCTATAGGTCTTCAGTCATGTGTAAGTGTCAGTCCAGAGAGTCTTATTTAAAGTAAAGAAGGGAAGGACATTTAGAAGAAAGGTGAAAAGCATTTTAATGTTTCCTCATAATTTATTCACTCTCAGATGGTTATAAACTCTTAAACTCAAAACAAGATAATCGGAAGATTGTTGGAAACCATAGTAGGAACAAAAATATTTTGATAATCAATGGCTGCTGCTTTCCAATCTTTTTCCAAAACTTCTTATTTTGTGTTCAACTGAAGAAAGCAACTTAAACGGGTTTGGAACAAGTTGAAGGAAGAGTAAATGATGGTAATTTTCTTTTCTGGGTGAACTATCCCTTTAAGACATGTGATGTAAGAATGTCTTTGAAGGATAAACAATCTAAACATTTAGCAAGATTGTTTAAACTAACCACCTAGCAATGCATTGTTCCTGCCCAAATACCTGGCTGGATACCTGGCTTTGTTTACCTTGCACACCACAGCTCTGTACTTTAACCTAGGAGGCTTAACATATAATTATAGCTCTCATTAAATCTGTTCCAAAAGCTAATAGGCATAATTATACCTTCTTTAGGGCTAATTCTAAAGAAGCACTGCATGCATCCTTTGCAGACAATCCAATCCCATTATAATTATCCAAGACGCTTGACGAAACGCTGTCAAGCTTTGGCTGGTTAAGATAACCCTTCTAGCAGTGGTGGAAAAGCCCTTCTGCATGTGGAAAAGCATCTTCCTTAAACCCACACACATCATTAATTTGCTTTTATTTAAGACATAAAAATGCCATTAAGGAGGTATTTTCGCCAGTAGCTATATGAACTAAAAATGTTCCTCTTGTGGAAAAGCTCATAATGACAAACTAAGCAGACTCAATTGAGGAACATAATCAGTAACCAAGGGAACAAATGTTCCAGTCCATTTTTACACTCGCTTGCACTTTCCCTGGCCTAGAGGGAATGCCTTCCACCATTTTAAAGATCCACATGTCAGGTGGACAAAGGAAGTCGAAGACTCAAATAGCTTTTTAATAAAGTCATCTGGAATGGCAAAGAAAGCGTTCTTGCAGGACTCCCAGAGTTCATCAAGATTTTTTGGATTCATCTTCAATGTCTCCTCCATCTTACCCCAGACATGCTCAATAATGTTCATGTGTGGTGACTGGGCTGGCCAATCTTGGAGCGCCTTGAACTTCTTAGCTTAACTCAAAACCATGATGTTTCCTTCACCAAACTTGACTGATTTTTCTGAGAATCTTGGGTCCATGTGGGTTCCAATAGGTCTTCTGCAGTGATTGAGATGCAGTTCAACAGATGATTCATCTGAAAAATCTACCTTCTGCCACTTTTCCAAATGATCATAAGAGCCACAACAGAGCAAAATAAACATCAATATTAAAGTCATTGAGAAGAGAAATATTTTAAAATCCTTTTAAAACTGAGAAGGACTATTTTTTGTTTTGTTATACCTATAATAATTAAAGAGTTAGTTTACCCAAAGATAAAAATTATGTTGTTAATTATTCACTCTTATGTTGTTCCAATCCGCCGAGACATTGGAATCTTTTGGTTCTAAACAAATGTCTCAGGGAATGAAACCATATGAGCTAATCCTTTAATGAAGGGTTTGGAGGTTTTTTTTGTGATAAAAGAGAATCAGTGTTGTCTGTTTTTTTTGGACATCTTTTTCGGTTTTTAAAGTAATCGATCACAGGAAATTTACAGCTCAGGCGATTGCCTTACAAACAACCAGAATTGTGCGAACACGTACGAAGAGGGCATATTTCAAATGCACACTCTTTCAAGGATTCCCAGACGAGCCAAGCAATTTCCATTGTGATTAATGGGAATTTTTGTGTGTGCTGTGTATTTATTATGTCTCTTATTACTTTTTTAGTATAACATGCTAATGATAAATCACTATTGGAATGTCTTTAGTGTCTCTCCATGCATGTGATATACGTTGACTTATTCATAAGCTTGTATGAATCTCATTCTAATCTAGGCCCTCAGTTACATTTGTTATTTTAGTGAGAGTATAATGACATTATATATTACTTCTCATTCTCTTTAATAAAATAATCAGAAATTACAGCTCCAGCTCACTGAGATCACATCATTAACTATAGATTTCAAGAGGCATAGCTACCTCAAATAAAGTGGCCTGCAATTTCTCCAGACCTTAATGCTATAGAAAACCTATGGGGTCAACTGTTGAGGTTCGTAACCCTGCATCCATAACCTCAATGACCTGAGGACCATCTTCAAAAAGAGTATAATGCCATGCCTCAGCAGACAATAAGTCGACTTGTAAGCAGCACGAGATGTTTTTGTTAAGCTGTAATTAATGGTCAAGGACACTTGCCAGTTTGAGCCATTATTTGAGATATTTTGAGGAACTCACCATTACATGCTTCTACTTAAAATCCATGTGAACTGAAAGTTGCTGAGACTTTTATTTCAGTATTTTGATGTACTTCCAGCTGAAATTGAATATTGAGTAGGGGATGGGGTTTTATTTTGCACATTATTCCCTTATAGCAAACTAAAGAAAACGATACATTCAGAAGGGGCATCAGCATCAATGCTTAACGGAGGGCGCCTGAAGCTTGGCACTGACGCAATCATCATAGCAGTGTCAGCCAATGAAATTAGACCAGAACTCAACAACAATACTGACTTCATATCAAACTTAACATCAATATCAAACAACCATATTAATCTCTAATACGTACCAGATGCACAGACTGTCTCTCAACCTCTCAACCTGTCTCTTCCAAGCCTGGTCTCTCCTGTATGAATCCCGTATATATATTGTATATAAAGATTGATCATACAGGACTGACTGATTGCCCACCAATTTTAAATTTATCCTCCGTTTTTCATTATTGAACTGTATGAATGTAATTGGCTACTGTCTGAGCTGGGTTATTTGCATAAAGCGATCCGATTGGCTGAAGCTTCCATTAGCGCTTGAAAAGTTGAGAAATTCCCAACCTTTGCAGCAAGCGCAGATGGATCCACAATTCAGATCGGCAAAGCTTGATGTCACCCATTCAAAGTGAATGGGAATTGTTGATGAGCTGTGTGAATCAGGCATAAGAGAGGGTATTATTAAACAGTTTCTATGGAAGCCCTCAGGTTGATGTCAACAGAAGGACCACCACTCCAAATGAGGAAGCAAATGTTCAAACTTTCATTGAAGATTGAAAATTTTTTCAAGCAAGATAGCGCTCATACTTCAGCCTCCACATCAAAGTTCCTGAAAGCAAAGAAGGTCAAGGTGCTCCAGGATTGGCCAGCCCAGTCACCACACATGAACATTATTGAGCATGTCTGGGGTAAGATGAAGGAGGAGGCAATGAAGATGAATCTAAATAATCTTGATGAACTCTTGAAGTCCTGCAAGAATGCTTTCTTTGCCATTCCAGATAACTTTATTAATAAGTGATTTGAGTCATTGCAGAGATGTATAGATGCAGTCCTCCAAGCTCATGGGAGTCATACACAATATTCATTCTTTTTCCACTGCACAGCATGACTTTATATTCTATACTGTACATTATTTCTGCTAAGTGACAAGACTTTAGTCTAAGCAAAGTCAGACCTTACTGTCCTAATTAAATAATTAAAAATCAAGGCTTGATCATATTTTATTTTGGTAAAATAAGTGTAATCTAGAGGCCTTTGCTTTCATATACGCCACTTCTGATAACAAATGATTAACTAGAAGTCAATTTATATCAACTAGATTAACTAGAAGTCAAGTATTTGTTGTTCCTAATACTTGGATAGGCAACAAGACTTTTGTCAGGTAATGTATAAATTTCATCCAAAAGCCAAATATGCTTTTTGTGAGTAGTATATTTGTTTGTGTTTTATACTTTACTCTCATTTCAGTAATAGGTTATCTTTATTTTTAGCTACACAACTCCTAAGTACTGCATGACATGATGAACAAAGCAAATACACATCAGATGGCTCATTCTATAATTGTGCTTGTATGTGTTCGCCTTTGTGATGGTTATGCAACTGTATGCTCATGCCACACACACATAGTGTTGGTGACCCAAATCTGTTGTTTCTCCTGTAAGACTGTAAATACTTGCTGTCATTAAAACGATTTTCACAATATAGGTCCATTCATTCAAAATCATGGTCAGTCTTGTGCCCATTAGGACCATTTGTGTTTCAGTTACTGTGAACACACCACAATGAAACAAGAAAATAAATAAAAGGTTCAGGATTTTTAGAAGAACAAATTCAAGTAAAACAAAGTAATTTAAAGATTTAAATTGTAAAATAATCATTTAAGAGCATTTCTAAGATCCTCATTGAGGTTATAAGATCTAGAAAATGTATGCAAATGCCAATTTTTTACTTCTGCCGAAGGGACAAGACAACCTTTGGTCATTCTCAAATCATGCTGAATAATAAGTGCTGCTATATCAACATCAAGACCATGAAAACCATGAACACGGTATAATAACCTAAAAATATAAACATGATCTGGCAATGCTGGTGAACATTGTGATTTGAAAACTAGTGTCTAGTGTAATAATTCTGTTGCCCATTTGTAGGACCTGATTGTTAATTATGTCAATTACACATTTTACAATTATTGTACTTTTTTTTTTCTTAATTTTCCATAGATGCTGTGCGCGATAAATTGATTGTCAAATTAAGCTTTGAAGAAAGCCATACAAAAGTGTCACACAGATTTATAGTTAGAAATAAAAATACAAACAATACAATAAAAAAGTAGTATAAAATTCATCATATAACATTAATCAGTCAATGTTATTTATTAAAAACATATATTACTATCAATCGTGTTTTTGAGAGAAATAATGACCATTTTTATAATGGTTGCTTATCTAAAATGAAACAATATACGTGGCTGATAAAATCTGACCCCCAGAGCCATCTAAGTAAGACGCAGCTGCTGTGCTCTTGTTTACCCTCGCTACTGTGCACCTGCTCTGTGCTTTTTACAGTTTGCACAGACCAATGTAATACAGAACAGTTTAAATTAATTAATTGGAATTAGTATACTTCACACATATACAGTGTTGGGAAAGTTACTTCAAAAAAGAAATTAATTACTAAATACATAATTAAAATTTATTTAAATTACATTGTTAATTACTGGGTCTGAAAAGTAACTCAGTTACTCAATAAGTTATTAAATTATTTGACTCAACACACCTCAAGGCCGCAGATAATAGATATTAAACTGTTTTAACTCTTTAAATCTGAGCCAAAACGGAGATTTAGCTTTATTTAAAAAAAATGTGTAACCTGTACAATAACAGTAAATGAATAATGATGTTTTAATATGTAAAACATTAAAAAAACAAAAAATTATTATGAACTAATGATGAGTTAATGCATGTGCTAATCATCAACTATCTTTAACTACAACAAAATTACATGAGTTTATGTGTGAATAACATCTACCTTAATTACTTGTCAGTATGTGATTGTTTGTTAATTAATGTATCAATTACCACATTAGGTAATGATTAATTTAGCCATCATGAACTCATTATATGTTAATTATAATTATATTGTGACTTTACTTCACATTGTCAAAAATTCCGAATGATTTTGGATAAACTATTACAAATTAAGTCCTAAATCAAAATGTTATGAATTGCCATGAGATCCCATTGACTGAACCACATCTGTAAATGCACCAATAATGTAATCCTTCCTTCGTGACACGGTGTGCAGATCTTAATGTCCTATCCTTAATCCTATCTTATTCACTGTAAACCCTAATGCTGTAACTAATTAATTGAACTGAGTTGTATTAACTTAAATCATTAAAATTCGTTAATCTTAATTAACCTAGATGAGTATTTAGAACTTTTTCTTATTTTTGAGTTTGTAAAAATTAAATCTTTCAAGTAAGGTGAACGATTTTGCTGTGTTTAATTTATACAAAATGTCTCTTTAAAGTTTCATTAACTCAAAATCTTTCAGCCCAGTGATTTTGCGTGTGACGTCATCCAGGTTCACGTACGTTCTCGTGCTTCATTCGTTTTTTCAAGATGGCGGATCGGCCTCGCTTCACACTACAGTAAGTAAACTATTTACAAATCCAAGAAATATTAAATTTATGTTTTAATCAATATAATCACAGTAACAGTTCAATGTAATGTAGAGTTTGTCTGAATGCGTTTACATGTCGTGCATTACAGAAAACGTGTTTAGCCCCACTTGTTGCTAACCAACGTTAACATTACTGTTTAAAAAAATTTGAATCAGTGCAACGTTAGCGTTAGTTGAAATGTGTTAACTATGAATTTTAACAGTGTTATAAGGACAAAAACATTTGAAATCGGCAGATTACATTTTTAACATATTTTTAAATCTTGGCGCGAGCATGCGTTTAGGTTGTCATGGTGACGCGCGCTCACACAACCGCACGTCATGGCGCTGCGCTGAACTCTGTCCAGACTGTGAATGTGGTATTATCTTCGCGATCTGTAGGCACTACGGAAACGAAAGGCGCATAATCATAACTCAAATAATCTCCGCCTAAATACTGAACGGTATTTTCTGATGACGGGCATAAACTTAGCCTCAAAACGTAGCTGTCTGTCACACACAGCTTGTTGCATGCTGATCCATACACGAGAGCCTAACGGAGAACATTTAAGCTGTGCTCCTCACCTGAGCAGGTACAGAGCAGAGCTTCATCTCACACTAGCACAGTGAGGTAAAGTTGGTTTTATATTCATACATTCGTCCAGTAACAACTTGTGACTCTCTCCATATGTAGTTTACCATGGTACTTTGTGTATTCGGTCTGAAATCATATACAAGTATGACATGAAAACAACATTAACGTTACACTTAATGTACAATTTTTTTTGACTGAACAGTGTTGTACTTTGAAAGTCATTGGCTGCTAATATGATTTTACTATTTAGAATATGCAAAAACTACTTTTCTGAAATTATATTATATTATTAAGGAGAAAGTCTGAATGTGTAAATATAAAACTAACTTTACCTCAATCACCAGTACTGATCAACACTGATTATTTCCCTGCGATCGAGAAGACATCTCTGCATATCAATGATTACCTGATCAATGCGATCAGTTAAATGATTTTAAATGTCATTTAAGTCAAACATATGTTAAAGGTATGGTAAACGTTTTTTTTCCAATCTATTTTTTAAAATATTTACTCTGGAGAGAATATATATAGCCTAAAAACAAAGTATGCCTATCTATAACACCGTAATACAAAGTAATTAAAATTATTAAATAAAATATTAAATAAAATAATAACAAAACAAATATTCTAATCATCCAGACGTGGTAAACAAGAAATAGTTTTTCTGATGTGCAAATTTTGCAGCTTAAAATATATTTATCTTAAATATATATATATATATTTTTAGGCTATATATTTTTACATCATTAGACAATAAGGTAAGTTTTGTTATTTCTAGCTTTTAAAAACAGGCCTTTAATTTATTTGTCGTCCTATTCAGTTTTCAAAATTTCAATACTGTTTAAGTCAAATCCGTGTTCATCAAATCAAAGCAACTAACATGATAATCAGCTCTATTGCTAACCGTTTTGGGGGTTAACGTTAGACATCATGCAATTGTACTACTTCCACTCTCAGCTGAATGACACTGTGACTTTGTGTACATACAGAATTGAAGGTCGGTTGTTGCTGACTACAGAAAGATTCTTATATGGAGGCATGTAAAAGGTGGGTAAAATATTCATTTTGTACTACTATGCCTGGCATATCCAGTTAAAATAAATATTACAGTGTATTTGCAATGATACTTTTGCAGCAAGGAAAGTGAAACTTCAGCTAGACCTTGAGTTCAGTTTACAATACGAAGATCCTGATATCAACATCTGATCTGATCTGATCAACACCTGATTTTCATCTGAGGTAAAAAAATAAATAAGTAAATGAAACATAATAATGATATTAATATATTTTTTCTAGCATTATATATTTTGTAGTGTGGGTTTGTTTTATGAAATTTTCTCTTGTTTTTTTTGCTGCAGAGTACCAACATGTTACAAATGAGAATTTTCCCCACAAATTCTTTGGACAACTGCACCATCACCTATTTCATTTGATGACAATTTTAAGGCAAACAGCATCCAAAACTGGCAAGACAGCAGATACCCTGGCTAATCTTTTGAAGGTTTATGATGAGCAGGTATGTTTAGGATCATGTATTAAAGTATTAATTAAAATATAAATATATATTTTATTTAGATTTTTTTTTTCTTAATTTTAGTCTTTGCAGGAACTGCATGATGTCAGTTCATGATGGATTACTGTTATCAGAGGTCTTTTGGTCTTGCTGCGTGAGCGTGACTGGGGATTCTTTAGGACCACCCTGGTAAGACTTCATTCATTCTTTTCACAATTAGGCATGTTCTATTGAAAAGATGAAAGTTGAGGAGCAACTTTTACTTAACATATTTGTAATCATGACTTGTTGATGAATCATGTAAAATTGGCTCAGTCATATTGATATTGTCCTAACATTAATATCCTTGAATTATATTTTAGATTAATAATCCTGAAGCGCTGACTGAAGATGCTTTATTGGCCCTGCAGTCACTGAGGGTCTCTGCTGTCCTGAAGAATGAATTGGACACCACCCACAGCACACTTCCAGACCTTTTTTTGTCTTGTTTGGATTAATGTATGCTCTTCACATAATATATAGTAAAGGACTTTGAACTTGTACAAAAAGTTTTGCTTGGCATGGATGATAGAAAATAG
Organism: Danio aesculapii; assembly: GCF_903798145.1. Taxonomy (NCBI): domain Eukaryota; kingdom Metazoa; phylum Chordata; class Actinopteri; order Cypriniformes; family Danionidae; genus Danio; species Danio aesculapii. Next base: position 13,397,595 of record NC_079442.1, read on the forward strand.
AAAGTCGATTAGCATAGAATCCTTAAAGAATGAGTTGATGTAGAGCCTTTTTTTGTACTCAATAAAGACTGTCACTGGGGTAGTAACTTCAAAACATGTATGTACCTTTAATTGGTAATGGTGCATTTTATTATTATATATATATATATATATATATATATATATATATATATATATATATATAGGGATAGATTGTCTAAAACGTAAAATTCTGTCATTTACTTACTCTTCACTTGTTCCAAACCTGTTTGAATTTCTTGCTTCTGTTGAACACAAAAGTTATTTTGAGGCATTGACTTTCTAATAGGAAAACAAATACTGTGGAAATCAGTGGTTCCAGGTTTCAGCTTTTTTGTCAAAAATAACCTTTTAAGTGTTCAACAGAAGAAAGAAACTCAAACAGGTTTGGAATAAGTTAGAGTAAATGACAGAATCATAGTTCAACCAAGACTGAATATATATATATATATATATATATATATATATATATATATATATATATATATATATATATATATAAACCATTTGATAGTTACTGTGCCAATGACTTTTTTTCTAAACAAAGAGTCACTTCACAGAATGTGCACTTATTCTTTATTAACGAATGCTTTAAGACTGTAAGTTTCGTAGTTTTTATTAATCTTATTATTATTTAATTTTGTCAAACTTATAGTGTTTTTTTTTCTTGAAGCTCTTGTTTGATATATTTGCATTTTGGGAAATTCTTATTAATTTCAGAATAGTGTTTATTTTAAATCTCCTAATGTCTAATTGTTTTTATTGTTTCATGACATTTGTAATTGCACAGGAGGCACATTTGTACTGTTGGACATTTTTTCTTTAAAAATAAATGTCTAAAATGGTATTGTCTGTGTGTTTAAAATTACAGATGTATTTTGATAGATTTATGGGGTTTAAAGATTAAAATTATGGCTAATTTCATTTGTGAAACTGAGATGGAGAAGTTAATTTAATAAAAATGCTATCAAAATGTATGAGCTGGGTGACTTGAGTATTTAAAGTTGAAGGAAATTAAAACAATTAGGTTAATTACTATTAAAATGTATGAGCTAGGTGACTTGAGTATTTAAAGTTTGGACAAATTAAAACAATTAAGTTAATTGCTATTAAAATGTATGAGCTGAGTAACTTGGGTATTTTAAGTTAGGAGAAGTGTCTTGCATGAGTACAACAAACTCAAAACTTGACGTTTCTGTTTACTTAAAATAGAAAATTTCATAACTTAAAAAATTTGACGTAACTGATTACCTCAAATTTTTTGAGTTTTGTCAACTTATTCGGGATTACAGTGTTGTTTGGACCGAATGTTTTGATCAGGAGAACTTTTCTTGGTCCTATACCTTCCACAGAATATTAAAATACACATAAATACATTTGGACCACTTCATTTAATGATTGCTATCAGGATGCGAAGAGACTTTCAACCAGAAGATGGCAAAAATGTTTCTGAAAATCAGCTTTTGTACCTTTAAGCTGAACTTAAACTGACTGAGTTACATTTTTTAAAGGTTACCCTTGAGGTAAAGAGAGCCTGCCTGTCAGGTTGAGGTTGAGCTGGAAAAATGGAAGTTTGCTTAGAAAGTCAAAATTATTACAACCCCTACACCCCCCCCCCCCCCCCCCCCCCCCCCGGTATATTTCCCCCCAATTTTTGTTTAACAAAAAAAAAAGATTTTTTTCAAAACATTTATGAACAATAGTTTTAATGACTGATTTCTTTTATCTTTACCATGATGACAGCACTTAATATTTTCAACCCCGGCTCATTCTGAAAACGTAGCCCTATATACACTTGTAGAAGAGCACCAAACACATCCCAGGAGGTATATTTTTTGCAGTTTTTGTTTCGCAAATCCACCAGAGGCCGCTGTGTATTCTTTTTCAGATCTCAAATTTTTCCTGGTGAGTGCCATTCATACCTGCTGTTCTCATATAAATCCACCAGAGGCCACTGTCGACTGACTGATTGACTGACTGACCAACAGACTGATCCCCCTACCCACCCATTTCCTAAACCCAAACGATAGTGTTTTAAAAAGTACAGATTGACCAGCGCACACTCACTTCCCTAAACCCAACCGACAGTGTTTTGAAAAGCAATCCAGAAAAAGAAAATCCCTCTATTTTTTACCACTTTTTCCAGATTTTACTACATTCTGACTATTTTATTTACTTGTTTAATTGATTTTTTGTCTTGTTGTTTTTGTCTTACCTGCTTTCTGGAACCATTCTTCGGTAGACCCAAACCCCATAGTCGCAGTCAACTCCTCTCTGCATCTCAAGTCCGCCAACGTACGCTGCGAGCCACTGGACAAACTGGTAATGGCAGGAAAGCGGCCAGCTAGTAAGCGCGAAAAGGAACGGCGTCATGTTGCCCTGTAGTGTTCGTTTTAAAGGCGAAATACAGCCATACGTACTTCTGGCTACATAATTTGCGATCTCCAGAAATGTATATATGACTACGTTTTCAGAATGAGCCTATGTTGAATATTTTACCAGATATTTTTCAAGATACTAGTATTCAGTTGAAAGTGACAAAATTTTAACTTAATTGGGCAAGTTATGGTAATTAGGCAAGTCATTGTATAATGATGGTTTGTTCTGTTGACAATAATAAAAAAAAATTCTTTAGCTGAAATAAGACAAATAAGACTTTGTCCAGAAGAAAAAGATATTATAGCAAATACTGTGAAAAATTCCTTGCTCTGTTAAACATCATGTGCATGGGAAATATTTGAAAAATAAAAAAATAATAATAATAATAATAATTTTGACTTTTTGTGACATTTTGACAATTGTGTAAAAAGTGCAGTGTATAGTGATTTAGCACATGCTAATCTGCTGATAATAAGCACATAATAGTGAAGTTTTGAGTTATTGTGACATTAATGTAAGCAACTTGAATGAATTAATTCATCTAACCTAATCTTTAAAGGTGGAGTAGGCGATTTCAGAAAGCTTGGTAATTGTGTATGTCTAGCTGTGGAAGCCAAAGATTCTGCCCGCTACAGATAATCACTGTCCAAATCCAAAACACGTCAACTCCCAGAGGCAGAGCTGAGACTCAAGTGACAAGAGATATTGAAAAAAAAAAAAAAAACATTAGAAGGCACATATTTAAAAAAAACATGAAACATTAAAGAATTCATATCTTGACAGGCAGTTAGGACAGCCTATCATAATATTCGGACCAAACATTTTGATTGGACAAAGTTTATTTGGTCCCACACCCTCCACACATGATAAAAAGACGTATAAAATAAATTTAGACCGCTTAACTTTAATAAATGCAATTGAGTCTGAGATGTAAACAAAATTTCAACCTGGGGTGCTTTTCCCAAACAACGACATAACTCATGGCTGAACTATCACAGTATGATGCATCGTTTGGGAAAAGAACGATGTAGTGACGAGTGTTTCCCAAAACCCATGGTTTCTCTGTCGCAAATCCATAATTTAAATCATGTTTGTTATAACGTAAAACGCCCGTAAATAGGCTCTAAACAGGGCGGATTAACAACTTTAAAGAAAAAAATAAATAAAAATGTGCAAATTATATTGTTTTAAACACACACACACACATTTATTTATTTTTTAAAATCCAATATTAGGCTAGTTTTAGTAAAAACATGCACTCTCCATATTAACTGAAATATATAAAAATATTATGAATATTCCATATTCTATTCTAAAACAGAATCATATAAATAGTTAAAGGTTGTAATTTACAGTAGACTATTAAGAAATTAATAAAAAATACTACCTAATAAAAAGTATTATTATTATTAGTATACTATAGTAGTAGTAGTAGTATTTTTATTATTAATTTATAGTTATTAATTTATTATTATTATTATTATTATTATTATTAAGTAGGATAATGTTTTTTATCTTATACTTTTAGGTCACCTATAGCTTTCGTCATGAGCCACGGCTCTGTTTAAAATGGCATAAATGTTTTTAAAGTGCACTGCGAAGGGAGCGCAACTGTCAATATGAAGATTGCTAAAACTGAACTGTAAAAATACTTTGAAAGCAAATTACACCTAAAAGAGATGACTTTAATGCTTTGTTTTAATCATTCCAAGTTTAAATGTGAAACATTCTAAATGAATAGGGCATAGGGGGGATAACTGGGATCAGAGCACAACCAGGAACTATGCTACTAACTACAGCTCTAGAGGTGTAGTTGCAAGTGGACAAGTTTGCAACGCAGTTTGTTGGAACGATGGATTTGGAAAACGCAAAATCAACTAACTATGTTTGTAATGACGGAACTTGTGACCTAACGATGGCTAACGATGGTTTTCAGAAATGCACCCCAGCATAGCAAAATAGGCTTTTGAGTCACAGACCCTGCCTTTAATTTGAGCCTTGTACTTTAATGTTGTGGTAATCGGTTTCCTCAAATGTTTTTGAGGAGTGTCATTTTGAGAATGTCATTTTGAGAAATGATCGAATGATTTGTAATCTTTATTTTGTGCTAATTTTCTTATTTTTTGGATTACGAGTGGTAAGTATTTGGTAAACACTGCATGTTTTGACAGTCTCAGATACTACGTTGTGGGAAAAAAATAATTTTCAGGTCAGATGAGTGGCTGTTGGTGTAGTTTACTGTACCTAAAACCTGAGATACAACATTAAACTTGTTGTGGCCTGTATGTGGCCCTGATCTGAAACAGGATTCATTCATCTATATGGGCAAGAGAAAACTGGTTGTGCTATTTGATATGTGGGAAGTAACACACTGTATCCTCAATTTGTGTTGCACACTGAAGAGTCTTTTTAAAGCAGGGCATACATAGTAGTTTGGCTTTTTTCATGCTTTGTATTATATGACAGGTATATGACAGGAAAGCTGGGGTAGAGAGGGGAGTAAGACCAAGAGGTGGGAATGGAACTCAGGTCACTGTGAGTGCAATTGTTATACATGTCTGTGCGTTTAACCACAAGGCTAGACATGCTGACAGTAGTTTGACTTCTGGTGAAAGTAGTAAATAGTAAATCATGAGCAGAATAATACCAAAAATGTAATTAAGAGTTAATCAATACTTGCTAATTTCACACTGTAAAAAAATATCCATTAAGTTTACATTTGGAAAGAGATGCTTCTGACATATTAGTCATGCTATCATATTTTAAAATTATATTAATAAATTATTATAAAATCATTGTGATGTTACGGTAATATAGCAAATTCCTTGCAATAAATCTACTTTTTATTTTACAAATGTACGAATACAGGCCTGTAGCCAGGGTGTGGGTTCGGGTGGTACGGAAGACCCACCCCTCACTGACAAAAGTCCAGAATTTGTCCCATGATGAGCTTATTTGTCCTATTTTGACTGCTATCCTATCATAAATAGTGAAAATAACCTTTGGAAAAAGGCTTTAAGACTAAGTGGAATCCTCTGTTGGCTGTTGCTTCCGTGTGACTTTAGCTAATTAGTTTTGGCCAATGCTAACAAATAAATATTTTCATGAGTCCAACATCCATCTGTGCAAGAAAGCACACAATCTGACGTAAGAGAAGTCTTCTTTCACCACTATATTGTTTTTAAACAAAGAAAACATTTAGCAAGTATCTTTTATTCTAAATCTTTTAATAGTTTTTGTTAATTGGCCAGCTTCTGACTGAGGACGGTCTGGCCAGTTTGCTATTTGCCTAATAAATGACAATAATCTACAGTTTTTTATTATAAAACTTCAACAGATTCCTGTTTTTTTTCTAATAATATATGATGTAATCAATTTGTATTTTAAAAAACTTTATTCTAAATCTTTAGGAAATATTTCAAAAAGTGTGGTTATTCTGACCATCCGACATGCTAATTCAGCTAAAAAAACAGTGCTTAAAATGACACTAAAATGCAGTATTTAAATCTCATAATTAAATAGAAAATTAGGCAAATAACTGCAAGAAGGTCAATTTTTTTGAGAGAAAAAAAAAGAACCACCCCTTTTACCAGGTTGGCTACGGGCCTGTAATAGGTAAAAGACAAGGATCAGGAGCATGTCCCAAACACATGGCCTAATACTCACTTGCAGTATCATAATGCTAATAACAAACTATATATATATATATATATATATATATATATATATATATATATATATATATATATATATATATATATATATATATATATATATACACAATATGTTTTTACAGTAGTCATTGTGTACGTAAACTCTATAAAGGAAAGAAAATATCCTTTAGTAAATGGCCAGATTACTGTAATCCTGTTCACTTGCGAGTACTAATGCCGTGTTTATGCTCCTGATATAATCTGTCATGCGTGCTCACCCATATGTACACTAATAAAAGTCTCAAAATCTCTTTCATAAATCAGCCTGATCTCAGTGTATTTTAGGTCTGTATATGGACAAACATTTTTGCATAGCTTGCTAGGCTTTTAGACCTATCGAGTTAGGTAAAGGTAGGTGCCACAGGATGAAAAAAAACTCCCTTTCTCTCCCTCTCTCTTTTGGGAGAGAGAGCGCGAACGAGCATAGCTGTGTCGCAATGTCTCCACAGGCAGAATTGCTAGGAAATGCGAATGGGAAATGAACGAATACGACGCCAACGACTGCAATAAACGACAAACCCATACGTAAGAACACATTTTATTTACTGCTTTCTCGGAACACACTGGTTAAATATTAATGCATATGCGCGCGCGTGTATCGTATGGTTCATGACCATGACAGCTACTTACGCAGTAAACTCCTTGGACATCTTTCACGAAGCCATAACGCTCAGATAAAAATGCTTTAATGGAAAAGTAAATGTGGTTACTGTTTATTTTCGGGCCGCTGTGTTGCGGAAACCGTACGTTTCTCTCGAGGACGTAGGCTATTCGGTCATTTAGACAAGATGGGAAACGACTGCAGCATGTCTGTTAGCGCAACCGTGCATGACAGTAGGTTTATCCATACTAAAGGATCATACTCAATAATACTGAAGATACATCGAATTCAGTGTTGTGCTTGAAAGACCTCTACGCACAAATGCTGGACGTGTCTGCACCCTGTCAGGTAATCTATAGTGTGTGATTCCTGTGGTGTATTTGAAAAACCTGTTTTAACTAAGTAAAAATGGGTTAAACAACTGCATAATGTATCGTTTTGAATGACTTTTGATTAAAAACTATATATATATATATATATATATATATATATATATATATATATATATATATATATATATATATATATATATATATATATATATATATATATTCTATCTTCATTTTCACTCTTTGCCAAAAACAAATGGCCTATCTTGTTTAGAAATTGCAAGTACAGTAAACCCCAAGTGTTGTGATTGGCAAACTTTCCACCATATCTGTGTCCTTCTTCACAGCATGTGTAATGTTTTTTTGATGCTTGAGATAGTTAGCTCACTAATAGATAAAGAATTTGATGAACCAACCTAACCACAATAGTCTTGTCAGTCTCTTAAAAGATTAGTTCACCCCAAAATTTTAATTTGTTATTAATTACATGTTATTCCAATCTCCCGAGAGCTTCGGCCATCTTCTTCAGAACACAGATTAAGGTATTTTTAGATGAAATCTCAGAGCTTCCTCATTCTCCATAATACGGCTGGGCAATTTGGCCTAAAATCTAAATCTTGATTAATTGAACATTTTAACTCGATTACAATTAATGAACAATTATTTTATATATTTATTTGTTTTTACTTGATTTTAAAATAATTTAAGTAAACACTATACTATCTATATGATTATTTATTGAACACCAACAATGAACAACTGAAATTAAAACACACATTGTCTAAAACGCGATTCTCCTCGCCACCCTCCCTTGTCACCGCTACCAAACTGACCAATCACAAAGCTTGCGCAACCTAAGCTGACGTGGATGACATAGTAAAATAAAGTTATTTTCACACAGTTTCAAATTTTATGGTTCACTTTTCTGGACTTTGAACATCTCTGGACCATTGCTGTCTATGGGGAATGAGTTCTCAGATTTTATCATAAATACCTTAGTTTGTGTTATGAAAATAAATGAAGGTCTCATGGGATTGCAATGACATGAAAATAATTATTAAAGAATTTTCATTTTTGGGTGAACTAACCATTTAACACTGCAATCGCTAGTGCTTTTTAAAATGTTACTTAAATTATTTGTGCACTGCTATAATTAAATGATATTTTAAAATCGCGTAGTGGAAATAATTTAAAAGATAGTCTATTAAGAAATTAGACAATTTAAATCATTGTTCATTTCAGTCAATTTGTTATACATAAACATAATCCCTGTTTTTCTAATAGTTTGACATTTTGTAATGAATGCACAGTTTATGGAGGTGCAGGGACTGAACAACATTGGATCTTATTTATCATCTTACTGACGCTACTTCAGACTTGTTTCCAACTGAAATAGAACAGAGAGGGTGGTTTTATTTTAGCCCGCCTCTTCACCATCTCTCACTCACAGCAAACTAACATTTGGACGGCAGCCGCTAAGAATATTCAGCCCAAGCCATCGAACGTCATCAGAGACGGAATGCGATTTCATGTAAACAAATTTCTTTATGCTGTCATTAAAGATAACCAAAACAAACTATTTCGCCCTTGTGGCTTAATTTATTAATTGTGGATTTATTCATTATTTGTTAACCACGAAAACAGTATTGTGTGGTAAAATGAAAAGGAAAATAAAGACTAGGGTAATATTAAAGCTTAGCATTTCAGATAAACCATGAATGTTGTAATATTTAAACAGTTACTTTGCCAAATATGAATCATGTAGTTTTTATTTATTGTACAATAATCTCTTAAAGGATTATTGCACCTAAAAATTTTAATTACCTCATTATTTACTCTCCCTCAGTTGGTTTTAAACCATTAAGAGTTTGTTTCTTCTGTTGAACACAAAAGAAGATATTCTGAAGAATGCTGGATGCTCATCAACTACCATAGTACCAAAAAAAATGGGTCACAGCAACCAGCATTTTTAAAAATATCTTCTATTGTGTTCAACAGAAAAAAAAGAACCTCAAATAGGTTTTGAATAGTGAAGGGTGAGTAAATAATGTCAGAATACTTTTTTTTAATGTGAATTTTTATTTTAATATTTCGAAATCAAATACATTTGTTCATGCATTTAATGACCCCTTTAAATACAGGGTTTAATAACCTGAAGTAGACTTCTGCCAGTATTGAATTTTCTTATTGTGATTAATTGCTGAAGCTTTTATTACGATATATGTTCTCTCCCTCATTAGCATAGACAGCCCTGAATGAGAAGCAGCCGTCGGCCATTAGAGTTTTTACACTGTACCTGCCGAAGATAATGTCAACAACTAAGAGGCATTATAAACATTGAGTTTTAGATGCACAAATGAACACCGTTGTCTCCATAAACTGTCTTTTTCTGAAACACTTTTGACATTTTCAGTTTTTCATAGAATAATGTTTTGAATTTGCTGCTATGCTTATGCACAGGCAATTTTAGCCCCGCCCCTTTTTAAAAGAGGGCTGGAAGCACAATCTCATTTAAATTTAAAGCGACAGACACCAAACTGCACAATTTGGATCCTAGCCTTATGCTGCGTTCACATCAGACGCGGAAGAAGTGTCAAGCGCGAGCGATTTAAAGTTGAAGTCAGAATTATTAAGCCCCCTTTGAACTTGTTTTTCTTTTTTTAAATATTTCCTAAGTGATGTTTAACGATAATATTTTTTCTTGTGGAGAAAGTCTTATTTGGTTTATTTCGGCTAGAATAAAAGCATTTTTTAATTTTTTAAAACCCATTTTAAGGTCAAAATTTCTAGCCCCGCCAAGCTATATATTTTTTTAGATATTCTACAGAACAAACCATCGTTATACAACAACTTGCCTAATTACCCTAACCTGCCTAGTTAGCCTAATTAACCTAGTTAAGCCTTTAAATGTCACTTTAAGCTGTATAGAAGTCTCTTGAAAAATATCTAGTAAAGTATTATTTATTGTCATCATGGCAAAGATAAGATAAATCAGTTATTAGAAATGAGTTATTAAAACTATTATGTTTAGAAATGTGGAAATGTGTCTTTGCATTGACTTAACATGTAAATCACTCACGCTTGATACTTCTTGAATGAAGCAGTGCAAGTTGAGCGTTTTGCGCGATTGACGTGCTTAACGCATGAATCGTTCGAGTTGGAAAATCTAAACTTCAGCGGACATTCGCGCTGTGTCAACCAATCAAGAGCTTGCTCTTGTAGGGGAGTGATTATGACATAGCGCCTGTTGTTGGTGTCCTCGGGGGAAATCCTCCTGTCAACACCGGACAACAGTTCATCAAACTGGTCTCAGCTCAGTCGGAAGCACTGCTGAAAGCTTCCATCATCCAGGTATAGTTTCTGGAGGAGTTTATGAGCTCACAAAGCTGGGTGCACCTCAGAATGGATCTAGTGCACTCAGGCACGGCTCCACACTAATCGACGCTGTTTTTCAGTCTTCAATAAAATCCATGTTAGCCATTTAACTTTGAAGCTAGATTCACCGGGCAGACAGAAGCCCTGCCCATGACGCTAATCCGCGTCTGTTGTGAAGTGAATTTGACACGCAAATGAAGCGAGTAAACTCAAAATGTTCACGCGTCTATTTATGCTTGATTTATCTGCGCGTACCGCATCTGGTGTGAACACAGCAATAAAAGGTGCTGTATTTAAGTTGTTGACTTTTCTAAAGCATAAAAATACCATAATGTGTGTGCAGATGTTTAGAAAGCATGCTAAGTGAACATTCTTGTTTATCTGAAAAACAATGCTGAAGTCAGATATTCTGCTTTGAAAATGTGTGTTGCGTGCCGGAACGTCTGTCTTTGTTTTGGTCGATTAACCCGCCCAGTGCCAGTTTAGCCAATTATATTTCAGCACCCCGGGTTGCCTTGATGACAAACAGTAGGCTGTTTCATTCATTCAGTTATGTAGGCTTTCAAAGGATGTGTCTGTGACCGAAATGCGACCTTTGGTGGACAGTAGCAAACTCCGATATGAGACACAGATTCAGAGTTCCATGTGAGGTGGTTATTAATTAGTAAATATTATAAATATTACAAACACAAACATTAGGTGAGCAGGTTACAGTAACCCCGTGTACTAACAACACGCTACGTGACTGGATACACATTGATAAACAATTTGGCTGTTTGAACCAGATGGAACAGGACAGAAATTTAAATACAGCCATTTAGAAGCACAGAATAGTGCAGTTACTGGCGTGAATTGGTAAGGTTTATAATCTAATTAATACATATTAAACCTCTTTAGCATTGTTAAATGTAGATGCTGAATCACTGATATGTGTTGGTTAGCACTGAGTCACAGTTCTAAAGTTTAATTTCAAACGGTTTATTTTCTAAGTCTGAGGTGATGTATTAAACAATTTGTGCGAAGTGACATTGGTGCCCCAGTGGTTACACACACACGCACACGCAAACACACAGAGTGAGATTCTACAATGAAACTGAACCCAGAATCTCTGAGCAACTTTATACTTGCATGGTGTAACTTCATCACACCGTTAGGTATACTGTGTAAAGTCTTTGAATTGTCACTATTGTTTTTTCAGCTGTAAAGCGTTTACACAGACAGTAAATATACAGACGCAGCACATATGCATTGAGAAAGGTCACATTTTCCCATTCATTATGTTTGGGATAGAGCAATTTCAAATGTAAAATGGACATACATTTTAGGACCAGTAATTTATTTACAAAAATATTACTTTGGCTTGTTGTTGATATGACATTTTTGTACTATTAAAAGGGAGACCAAATGGGAGATTAAAGTTTATAGGTTGGCCCCAATAGCCCAGTGGTTAGTGAGTTGACACATGGCACTGCAGAGTTCACAGTGACCACAGTTTGATTCCTGGTTCTATGAAAAAAAGAGACATTTTATTGGATCCACAGACTTTGAATAGTAACCTTAGTAGTAATAGTAATAGTAATAGTCTTATGTGCTTTACTTAACCCTCTGGTAGACTTTGGTCATTGTAAAATGAAAAATTTATATTAGAAATTTATATTAAAAGGTGCAGTATGAAAGTTTGACACCCAGTGGTTGAACAAGGTATTGCACGCCTGGTTCAAAACAGATTGATGACATCAACAGCCTGACTATCAAGCCTAAAGACTGATTTAGTCGTGTTCTAAACAAAAGCAACGGCACACAAAAGAAGGAATATTTTCCATATTAAAAGGGGTTTTTGTTCCAACCAACACCTGAAATTTATATTTTAGAAACGGTTTCTGTTTTTTTGCAGCTGAACAACAGAAAACTGACAGTGATCACCTAAGGTATACGTCATGTGCTTTATTCAGTGTTAAATACTGTGAGTTTGAATGCTATTTTACATAACATCCATTGCCATACTATTGAAAGCAGCAGCAGACAGTTCACCTCAGATCTTGCAAATAAAATAAACGTTTGAAATTGAACTTTAGATTTGTGACTAGCCAGCACATATCAATGATTTAGCATGTACATTTAATGATGTTAAAAAGATTTAATATGTATTAATTAGATTATAAACCTTACCATTTCATTGGCGTGCAGTAAGTGCTCTATTCTGTGCTTCTGCATTGCTGTATTTAAATTTCTGTTTGTTTCATCTGGTGCAAACAGCCAAATTGCTTATCACTGCAAATTTCTTCACGTAGCATGTTGTTGATGCACATCGTTACAGTGTAACCTGATCGCCTGATCTAAGTTCCTAATATTTATATTATTTGCTAATTAATAACCACCTCATGTGGAACTCATAAACATTCTCATTTCAGAGTCTGCTACTGTATAACTGTCTAAATTGCTAATGGGTGAGTTAAATGATCAAAACAAAGACAGACGTTCCCGCACGCAACAGACATTTTTTCAAAGCAGAATATCTGATTTCAGCATTGTTTTTCAGATAAACAAGAATGTTCACTTAGCATGTTGTTTAAATATCTGGCCACACATTATGGTATTTTCATGCTTTAGAAGAGTCAAAAACTTACATACAGCACCTTTAATTTTAATTACAGAATCATTGTAATGATCTAAAACTCATTTACTTTGTTGGCATTTGGTATGCAAACACACAACAAATTATGCTAAATAGCATGCTAAAAAACAGTCACACTTGTGGTCTTCATGGTCAAAAATAACTGCCATAGGAAATGAATTGAAAATGAGCAAAAATATGAACATTTAGATAATTGTTTTGTTTGCACAATCAACAAATCTACCATGATGCTGAAAAAAATTGCACAGAAGTGAAGAGGTGACACTCTTTAGTGTGAAATACACACACACACTCACACACAGCATCATACAAAATGTTAAAGCTTTTGTTTAATCACTTTATAGCAATACATACAGTTTTTACTGTAATCATACTACAAAAATTAACTCTTCAAATCACCTTTTCAAACAATAAATATCTCAAACTTGTCTTAAAAAGATTGTCTAAATGTATATTCAAATCCACAATTCCTTAGTAATACCTAAACAACTAAGAAATTCACAAGAAGGTTTGTATAGATAGTAATACTAGAACCTAGTGGTTACACCATCATTTTTTTTTTTTACAACCAGATGGTGCTAATATGCCTTTTATTTTTGAATGGTCTCTATTTTATAATAGTATCTGGATGCAGCCTTTATGATGCAAGCTGAAATTGCATCACTCAGCGATGCAATGTCAGACACAATGCACTCAATGGAGTGAGTGACATCACTGTGAGGGGTGGGGTTAGGTGAGCGCATTAAAAAGCATTGGAAGCAGCTCAGATTGCACTGCACCAGGTCTGCATCCAGACCCCTCTCCTATTTTACCCGAAAATACTGCAATAATTGAAAAATATTTCAAATAAAAAAATGACAAAAAATCCATTGTTTTCAATGGGGTAAATTAGATGTTAATTACTGCATAAATATTAATTATTACCACAAATCGCTCTCATAATTCCAAATAATATAGAAAAAATATTATTGAATAAATATAAAAAAAAAGAGTACTTTACAGGCAATTGTCCCTTTTTGACCGCGAAGACCACAAGTGTGTTCCCCAAATAAGGAATACCAAAGGGTTGATTGATTTTAATAGTCCTATGCTGTAATGAGAGAAAAAAGAAACACCATAGAAGTGTTTGGTATTTAGTCAGGTGTAACAAATGTGTGCATGCATTTATAAGTGTGGTTTCATTTGCATTGGAGGGTATCTTATGACTAGACGGGAATTAGAAATGAGACATTCCTTGGGAGTTGAATTGTTTATGTTGAATGGCTACTCTACATGTTTTTCTGTCATTTTAAGCCAAATCAAACCCAAATAATTCATACAACGTCTCTGAACTGTTGGGATTCTTGGGAAGGCTGTAATACCTAGTTAATTCTGTCCTTAGTCACACACACTTACATGGTAAAATGGTTAAGGTTAAATGGGACACAGCTCTGATCTCATTGCCTACAAATGGACCTCTGTCTGCGTCTGGAAACATTCACGGAAATGTACGGAAATGTCTGACTGTATGGAATCTGAAGGTGCAAGACAGGAAACGAGGGAGGCAAGCGAGAGTGACAGACTCTCTTTCAACTGGAAACTTTCTAGATGCAGCCATGCGGAATGTAACACTTTTTTTAGCGATCCAGTTGGTTTACTTATTTCTTAATGTATTTAACATCTTTGTATTGCTCTCACAAAATGTATTAGCTATTAAAATATTTATAGTTAGGTAAATGTGCTAACTCAAAGCTTTTAGCATACAACAACAACAAAAATGAATACAGAAATCAAATGTTAAGATTGTGATCTTTAAAACCTACATGATTTTCGAAATATTTGTTTTCGGGTACTTTTCGTTTACTTATTTACTCCCTATTTACTCCCTATTTACTTCCCTTATTTACTTCTTTTACATCATTTACTCCCTCCACTTGTTCCAAATATGCATTGGCAAGTATAAAATTCTGACGGCAAGATAACCTTGGATAAAAATAGATTACTGCTCTAAAATACAGTATGTTCTTTTTAGATGTCTGGGTAAAAAACAAAACTTTTTTCCTCTTTGAACACAATATATTTTATTTTAAGAAACATTTACAGGGTGTCTGCGGGGTCTTGAAAAGTATTAAAAGTTGTTAAATTAATTATGAGAAAATTAAGGCCCTTAAAAGTTATTAAAAAGTCTTAATCGTGTTGTCCAAAGTGTTTGACTCCAAAAAAGCATAAATATATTTATTTTCCTCCTAATATTAACAATGGCAAGCTCGATCCACGTGATTGGTTCAGGCCAGGGCACGTCCAGCCAAGCTCCTCCGTCTGGGTGTTGTCACGTAATTTGCAACAAATGTGGGAAGTTGATGTGACGCTCTCCAAATGTAGCGAAACCATAGAGCAAAACAGACGGTAAAATGGGAAAATGTAATGTAAATTGCATACTCCTGGTTGGAGAAAGACGAGTTGAAATAGTGGCTGAATCCTGTCGCTGAAAACAACTGCCTAATTTATTTTCAAGCTTTGTTTCTTCTGAGCTTCTTCTGAGTGTTGTTGCATGGTTGTGCTCCATTTATTTATTTTACTTCAACTGTTTATTAAGTTAAAGGTCTGATACTGATTAGAATTAGAAATGGCGATGAGGTCTTAAAATATACTGATATTCTAAAAAGTCTTAAAAAGGTATTGTAATTACCTTAAGGAATACTGCATATACCCTGAATTTAAATATTTTGGAACAGTAAATATTTCAGGCTATCATTGACTTCTGCTGTCTTTATTTGTTTCAAAAAGTGAAGTTTATTTATAAACTAATTTCAAGGGGATCACATGCTTATGATTGATTGCGGCTGGTCCTGTATTATCCAATTTTCGATTTACCAATCAGACAATTCCTAAGCCACTATAAATATCCTAAGTTCCATATAACAGCCATCTTCGTTTTGAATAATCCCCCCTTCCACTCCTACTCCTCCTCTTTTCCTAGATGGGTGGCACGGTGGCCCAGTTGTTAGCACCGTTGCCTCACAGCAAGTACGTCACTGGTTCTAGTCTTTACCAAGCCAGCTGACATTTCTGTGAGGAGTTTATACATTTTCCCCATGCTCACGTGGGTTTCCCCCAGGTTCCCTGGTTTCCTCCCACTGTCCAAAAACATGCAACTTAAGTTAATTGACTAATCCAAATCTGCATCATAGACATACACCCAGTAAGTAGTTATTTATTAAGAGAAATCACTATCTGTTCACTAGCTACTACAGCAGGGGAGTTCTCGAGATCTACCTGAGCTCAAACTCCCCTCTCGCCTTGCAAACGGGAGGGAGTCCCGGGCTCAAGGATCTTATGAGTTTAGGGCTCTCTCCCGGGACAGCATGCCAAACAAGCTTTGTAGTCTATCATCAGCTAAGTGTGAACTCTTGAAAATAGATTTCTTTTACAATTTAAAACTAAATATTTGGCGATGTACCTTAGGAACGATATAGCAGAAAATTTTGGCGGATTTAAAACCTTGACTTTTCCTTGAAAATAACTTGAAAATCGTCCCATCCCTAGTTCCAAACCTGTTTGAATTTCTTTCTTCTGTTGAACAAAAAGTAAAAGGGGTGATGGGGAGAGGGTGGTATATTCATAGTATTTTCTTAATATGGATGTCAGTGGTTACTTTTTTCCCAAATTTCATTCGAATATCTTGTTTTGTGCTCAACAGAAGAAATTCATATAAGCATGAGTGTGAGTAAATGGTCATGGAACTATCACGTAAGGTTCATAAAATGTATAGCATGTCTTGTCCTCAGAATGTATTTTCGCTTTTGTTATTTTTAAATAAACACAGTTTTATGTATGGCTTTCTAACATAATGAACTTAATGTTGCTTTTGGTCATGTGGTTGCTTCGTAGTCTGTGTATTACCAAAGTCCCTTTCAGACAAGTAATTTCACTCTGCAGTCATCTTTGAAACGCCTCTCAGGCAGTGTGCTTGGGCGTTCTGTCTGAATGGGGAAACATCAAGTTCTCCAAAACTGTTTGCCAAGCTTATGATACATTACATATTTACACATTACAACAACTGTCTCATAAGTTTAGTTTCTAAACGTTCAAATCAAACAAAATCAGGATTTTTTCAGTTTGTCCGAATACGCATGCACACTCGAAGGGAACGAGATCACAACACCTACCTCATTTATAGCCGTTCTACACATTATCATCTTCTGAATAATGCTTCATCTGATAGCGCTGGTTTTCAGAAGTAGTTCACACCTTGGTCTTTATGGCGAATATCCTCCAGAAATGACAGCGACTCTTTGTTTACAAGCTTGTGGGCATTTGAGTAGTTGGTGTGATGTGCGTTTGACAGGATGGACTGTACCTCGCATTTGTTTCATACAGAAAAAAAAATTTATACTTGTGTATAAAGTCCAGACTGATGCATGTAATGTTTCAAAAATGTTTAGCCCCTTAGATGTAATTAAAATATTGTAATATATAATAACGTAATATAAACTATAAACTATCACAGCACAATATCAAAGATTAAGTGATTGTTAGTCTTGAGCAAATACACACTTTACAACAAATATTTTCTTTATACAACCTGATGTAAATAATTAGAGTGTAAAGTTTAAGTTGACTCATTCAGTTTAAGTTTGTAACATGGGGAGTGACAGAGACAACTGAGTTTTGGATCCACATGCAGGTTTATTCGGCAGTCAGTCAAGCAATGGTCAACACGGGTGCAAACAGATGTATAAAGGCAAATCCAGAATCGTAGTCACTGTAACAGGCGAGAAAGCGGAAGGCAGGCAGCAGACAGGGATAACTGTCTTTGACAATCCTCAGGTGGTGCGAGTGTAATCAGTCAGAATGAGGAAGCATGTGTGTGTGAGTGAAGAGCATGTATGAAAATGTAGTGCAGAAATGGCGGATTTGTAGTCCATAAGGATTGTGAGTGAGATCCAGTGATCTTTGAAGTTACGATCGCTAGTGATCGTGACAAAGTTAAGCTTAATACAATCAAATTTTGAGTTACCTCATTGAAGGGAGGGGGGTTGTGTAAATGTATATTTCTGTGACATTAAAATAAAACATTTTTTGAGTTTGTCTTAAGAATATCCATTTATATGTCACTGTTCTCCTAAACAAGATTTTTGTAAATTAACTGCAAATAAGTATCTTACAGTAAAATAATCTAATAGAATAAAAGATTTGAGCTTTCAAATAGTACCATATATAGGAGTATTGGCCTCTACATGCTACGATTGAAGAGAAACATTCATAATATTATGATAAGTTTATGATTTTTATAAATATTTGATGAAAGGAACTTGTTTAATTTCAATTAATTCATATGAGAGTGTATCTCTCATATGCTTTATCAATCAATAATAACAACTAATTAGTCTTCAATCGTGTGTGAATTTAATTTAATGCTTTTTTAATTTGCTTCTTTCTGCAGGAGAAGAAATAAGAAGAAACAGACGAGCATATGATTTCAACTAACAGCCACAACCATAGGCAATTTTGCTGTACAGCAGATTGTCAGTATGGTGCTTCTACTCCAGCTCTTTTTTCTACTGCCTCTAAGTCATGTCTGTGGAAACTTTCATTCTCCTCTTACCACCCATTCAAATCACAAACAGACTCATGTGATTGTCAGAAAAACCGATCATGCACTGGCTGCCAGTGCAGGATTAGAAGTTTCCAGACCTTTTCTCCAAGGCTTCTATGGGAAAAGTTTCATTACATCAAGTAGGGTTTCAAATCAAAGGACTGAAAAAAATCCTGAGGACTCATTGTCAGCAAAAATACCACATAGTAGCATTAATGGGTCTAAAGGTCAGATTTTTATATCACCCAAAAACCGAGTCAAAAGAGGCCCTAAGCAAAATGCCACACTACCACAAGAGGAAAAAGAAAAAGAGACTAAAGATGTGATGAAATCAACAGACTACACAGTTACTGATGTCAAAAAGAAGGACTTGTCAACAGTGGTATCAGATGATGTGACAATAGCTGATAAAATACCGTTTGTTGGGTCAACACCAGAGACTCTAACAACTCCCAGTAAAACTATCCAGTATAGACCAGAAGGTCAGACTGCACATGGTGTGCTTGATAGTTTGACCACAGCACCTACTAATCCAACATTCAACACTTCACTCCAGACCAACCTTTCTGCAACTGTAGCACATAATGAAAAGGTTACATCTACTACCAATAGGATGATCCAACTGGATGCCAACAGGACTCTATCGGAAAAAGGTAAAGATTATGTATTGCTGATTGTCCTAAATAGTCTCACCTTAATGATATCTCCTAAAGTTCTATTGTATTACTTGATTGAAAAAATGAACGTCATGCCATTTCTCATATTCTCTTTTTGCATTTTTTTTAATCAGATAGGCCGGGGACAACCATTCCAACTGTTGAAGCCACCTCTCTTAGCACACGTACAACTAATCTACAACTAGAGGCTCCATTACCAGGAGTGGACGTCATTAGTTTCAACTATTCACAACCAAAAAATACTTTACAGTTAACAAGTACAGCAAAAATCAGCACAGACCAGTCAAGTAAGCCAGGAACTAAAGGAACAGTGGCTGATATAAAGAACACTAGAGGTTTGTTTGTTTATTTGTCAGGTTTTTCAACACCAGGAATTACATTTTAATGTAGTATTTAGAGCTAATCATTGTATGTCCTTATTGGTTATATAATATTGTATGTAGTTATATGTTTGGCCATAGTTTGTATTTTCTACAGTTACCTCAATATTAAGTCCTCTTTTGATTTCCACAGGTAAACCCACTTTTCAAAGGACTACCTCCCCTCAACAAATTGGACATGGACATTTTGTATTTGAAAATGACAGACGGTTTACAGACAGAGACCAGTCAATATCTGTGGGAACAGTTCCATCTTTGAAGTCAAACCCTGCCTCTCCTACCCGTGCCCAACCCAACGATCCCTGTGGTACTGGAGTGGGTCCCTGTGTTTCTTACAAAGATGAAGACGAAGCGAAAAAATATAAAACAACAAATGGCAGCTTTTTAGTGTGGGCAGATTTAAAACGCACATTGTCATTTGCATGGGAACTGCATGTATTTGGTTCTGCTGCCCTCTTCCTTCTACTTACTGCTGGTTCAGTCCTTGGCTTAGTATTAGCTCCCAGCTTAAATTGCCCTCACTCTGGTGAACTAATACTCACCAATAGTCTTTTGCTTTTTGTGGGTGTAATTAGAGCTGGCCACTTTTTGCTTGACCCATATGGGACACGGCTCCTCTTGCCACCTCCTGTAATAATAGCTTTATACACGCTACCATTACCACTGTTAATTTTGGCACAAGCTGCATTAGTGATATTGGTACTAAAAGAAGCAGGAGTAACTTGGCTACCACCAGCATTTCAGCGGCCCCCTCTATTAGGAGTGTTAGCTGTTTTACAATGCACTCTTTTACTGGCAGCAGACTTACTTTCCCCTGCGCTTTCACCTGCTGTTCCTGTTGTCCTGCAGAGTCTCACGCTGATAGCAGGTCTGGCCTTGTGTTTTGGCTATCTTTTCTTGGCATTGCCAAGGCTTTCTCGTTCCCGTGAAGCACGAGGAGGAAATAAGGGAACAGGCGAAGGAAAGGTGCAGGTTTTGGCACGGGTACTGGTAGTGTGCGCTCTCCTCGGGATATTGTGTTGTCTGTTGCACATTTATGCCTGCCTGTGGCTGTATGGACTATTAGGAGACTGGAGGCGCTTTCGTTGGGGATGGTGGCTTTGTCAGTTCTGGGTACGACTGCTAGAGCTTGCCTGGGCTTTTTGTCTACTTTTGGTATCTTCCTGGGTCTTCTGGAGACCAAATGGGGGCCACATATGTGGCGCACCAAGACAGGAAGGAGTGGCCCCAGAGAGCTTGCCCTCACCCACTCAATCATCTAACTCTTCCAGCAGACATACATGCTGGGCAAAGATTGTGCAGAGCCTTAAGGTAAGGCAACAAAGAAAATCAGAAAGCAATGGGATTGGAGGTTCCAACAGTGGTACAATGACTGGAGAGCTGCCCAATAACTGGGCTGGACAGGAACGATCAGGAGCGGACATTAGCAAGAGCCTCATACGAAATCGCGACCCACTCAAAGACAGCAATCACGGACGCAATCTGAAGAGCTTTGCAGGAGGCTCTGCAGGATCACTGCTACGACTGCAGACTCTTGCTCAGACACCTCGGTCTTTAAGCAACAGTCTGGACAGGGACAAGGAGTCAGCCATTTCACTCTGTGATTTTGACCTGCGCCCTCCAACCCCAATTGACCTTACCCGCAGTATTGACGCTGCACTTAATCGCGAGCATCTGTTTATGGGCGAAAGTTTGTTTCACCCATTGCGACCAGTATCGCCTCCTCCATCTCCAGACCTGTGGATGCGACGGAATAGTGACCCCCAAATTACACTGTCATTGAGTAGTGATGAACACACATTGCTCACAGAGTCCTCTGCAGGTCTAGATCGATCCATTCCCAGTGCTGTGCCAAGCCGCCAGGTCACAGCCCCTCCTACACCCACTCATCAAGGCTTCCGTTGGGTCTCTGAGGTACCGGTGCCTTCCTCTTTGTCCTGCCCAGTATCTCTGCATCCTTCCCCAAGCACAAGTCATGCCCTCATTCCAAGTGCGGATAACACAAGGCCGTTTCTAACCCCTGATTTTGAAAGTTCACAATCAAATAGCAGAGGTGGACGCAGTTACTTGAAAGTCACTCGAAATGATGACTCGGCAAGTGTCAGCAGTGACATTATTGACCTTTAAACACGATCATGCTACATTATAGTGGTATTGGTGATGGCACGCAACAGCTACAGATTACAATGCATTACATATGCATATACATTACATACTTAATTATGACTTGCTCAGATGGACCGACTCTAACTGTAGTAATGGTATTTAAAATAAAAAAGGAACACGTTGTTGACTGAATGTGTTCATTCAGGCAATCAACATAGAATCGCTCAAACTATTTATTGATTTCCTTTGAAAAGTCTTGTTTACAGCAATTCACATACAGTAGTATTCTAAGGACAAGGCATTCCAGAGACAGAAATTTGAAGCTTGTTTTGTTTTTACTGTTGTTTTTGTGCAATTGTTTGTTATTTGACCTGTACGGCAAATTAACTTCTAGTTATGTGTTGTTTGTGTTTGTATTGCTTGTGGAGTTCAGTCTCCTGTTGTTATATAATGTTTAGTGGCTTTACCTTTGCAGTAGTGCGTGTTTTAATGTCAATGCCAGTTTATGCAGTGCCTTGTCCCATAGAGCAACCTAAGTGCTACCTTAGCATGCATTGTAAACAGCTGTGTCTGGATTGTGTTTATTTTTCTTTGTAATGCATTTCAATAGAAATTATACTGTATGTTTTGGAACACTTTCTGGACCATGCTTTGAACTTCCAATTTATTCCCGCAGTGCAACTTACCAAACTTTCCTCACAACTGGATCAATGAGGTGGCAACTGTCCAAACAACAATACAAACTTTGTTTGCTAGCGTATTTAGCATGCTCAAATTAAAAAAACTGGAGGCTTAACTGAAAACTATTTTGTCCAATACAGCAGAACTCATGTCCGAGCAATAAACTATAGAAAGCTGTGAGTGTATCTAAAACAGATTATATATATACTATATTTTTCTTTGTAAATAAGGATGTATTCTAATTACATTAAAATGCATTTACTGTGAATGACAATCTTTCCTACTACAAGAACATACTGATCCTTAAAATACACTATATGTATTTTTCCAGGCATATCTGTCTGTGTGATAATACAACAGGAACAAATCCTGAAAAAAATGTTAATGTGTACAGTTTGATTGTGACATGAAAGAGATCTGATTAGTATGCTTTGTACTGTTTTTCTTGTTTAATAGGGCATTTCTGTTTAAAATGGAAGGTATAAGTACTTTAATATTACCTTCATCTTTGTAAATAAAGAAGATGCTATAACTGTTTAAAGTATAAATGGTTTTTGTTTAGGGGCCATGCCACTATGTAGCAATATATGTTTATGTGTGCTGTGCTATACAAAATGTAAATGATTTATTATTATTAATTAATTATGGAAAATTAGACTTGATTGAATGAAATTAAAGGTGCCATAGAGTGTATTTATTCAGTATGTTAAATTATTAAATTATCTACAGTACACTACCTGACAAAAGTCCTGTCGCTTATCCAAGTGTTAGGAACAACAAATAATAACTTGACTTCTAGTTGATGATTTGGTATCAAAGGCCTCTAGATTACGCTTATTTTACCAAAATAAAATATGATTATGCCTTGATTTTTAATGATTTAATTAGGACAGTAAGGTCTGACTTTGCTTAGACAAAAGTCTTGTCACTTAACAGAAATAATGTTCAGTATAGAATATAAAGTCATGGTGCAGTGGAAAATGAAGTAATGTTGTGTATAACTTTTATGAGCTTAGAGGACTGCATCCATACAACTCTGCAATGACCCAAATAACTTATTACTAAAGTCATCTGGAATGGCAAAGAAAGCGTTCTTGCAGGACTCCCAGAGTTCATCAAGATTCTTTGGATTCATCTTCAATACCCCAGACATGCTCAATAATATTCATTTCTGATTACTGGGCTGGCCAATCCAGGAGCACCTTGACTTTCTTTGCTTTCAGGAACTTTGATGTGGAGGCAATATCTTACTGAAGAATGTGCCCTCTCCTGTGGTTTGTAATGTAATGGGCTGCACAAATGTCTTGATACCTCAGGCTGTTGATGTTGCCATCCACTCTGCAGATCTCTCGCACGCCCCATACTGAATGTAACCCCAAACCATGATTTTTCCTTCACCAAACTTGACTGATTTTTGTGAGAAACTTGGGTCCATATGGGTTCCAATAGGTCTTCTGCAGTATTTGTGATGATTGGGATGGAGGTCAACAGATTATTCATTGGAAAAATCTACCTTCTGCCACTTTTTGAAAAGATCAATTAGAAGTCAAGTTATTATTTGTTGCTCTTACAACTGAGATCAACGACAAGACTAGGTATATAGTAGGTATGAAGCTTAGTTAAGTGCAAAAATTCCGCAGCAAAATATTCATTCTTTAGTTGTCCAAAAATGTTTTAACAAAATTTGTAGATTCCTTGATAGTCTTTACAACTGAAGAGGTAGAGAGGTTTTAGTTAAAGAGAGTGAGTAATTGTAATTAAATGAAAGTTTGCTCATTCTGACTTGTGTTTTGGATGAAAAACAGGCTAAATTATAGTTATACTTGCAAAAAGGTACGCTAGAGATGTATTTAGAATTGTATTATATGGTTTTAACTTCTATAAAAACAGGCGGGTTTAAATGTCAACCTCTGAAAAATCATAGTAAGAGCCAAGTGATAAACACATATTCTGCAGTCTAGATGTTTTTGTTGCCTTAAATTTCACAATATACATGTTAAACTGACAAAGGACAGTTATACAGAACTTAAGCCTGTTTGGGGTCACTGAATAAATTTAGAATCTGTCTTTCCCGAATTTTGCATTCTCACATCGAGCTGAGATTAAATGAGCTACTCCATGCCTGGTTGCGTTACTGTTAGAGCGCTATAATGCCGTCTTATTTTCAGAATAAAAGTCCCATGTACAATTAGTATAATAGCCTACTACATTAGAAAACTAAAAATTATTTAAAAAAAAGAAAAGAAATATTGTGGTAAGGCAAGTTTATTTATATAGCACATTTTATACACAATGGCAATTCAAAGTGCTTTACACAAACGAGATAATGAATCATAAAGGAATCACACAATGAGCACAAGAAATAAAAACTGATGATTAAAACGATTAAAGACATATTAAAACAAGCTTAAAAGCAACAAAAAAGAAGCGCAGCTGCTGTCTATCAGATATATCCCAGCACTTATTTAGTAAAGGCACATTAATCTCATTAGGAAATGCTGTGACCAATGAAATGGCACCTGGGGTGTGCATATTATTGTGTTTTGTTCCAATTGACTATATTCAGCTATGTCTATCCATGGCATCTTTAAATATTGAAGAACATCACTTTGTGTTGTAACCTGTAGACAGCAGGTGTAATTCAGTTGATCATAGCACCAATAATTAATTAAACGATAGTCAAAATAATTTATCAGAATATTATAAACATGTAAAACCTTAAACATGTAACTATAAATATGTAAAAACTTAAACAACCGTCAGGTGCACTAGCTATGTGCACTAGCTAATTTAGGCTATGTATGTTTCAATTTGTAACTTCAAAAATAAACTGTAACCTATAACACATCACACAGATTTAGACCAGGTGAATAAGAGCAGATTTAAAGGAGGTGTATTTGACTTATTACTGCATGCAGTTTTGCTACAGGACAGTGATTCTCAGCCACAGTTTTGAGCTGTTGGGGGAGCTGCAGGAACACAGCAACAGGACATCTGATCTGATCGCTTTGAGATGATGGTAATCCAGTGTTTTCCACTGTCATTTGAAAATTTTAGGATGTTCAACCAATAATACTCTAAATAAAAATCACATGTATTGTGGGTGTGTATTGACCTTGTTCTGCGATGAAGAAGTGCTCTCGATTGTTTTAGAACTTCCTATTCAGTTGCCTATGGGAGAAATGACTAGTAAAAATAAACGGACGAAAACGGTCAAATGACTTGCTCTACAAACAAGTGTGTTCATGACTATACAAATTAGAATAATATAATAAGAAAATATCAGTTTGAAACATCAAGCAGCATAAGGAGCTGTTTTAACGTCTAAAAATCAATGTAAATGAATGAGAACAGAAGTCTCGAGCCAAAAAGATTCCAATGGCGGTGCCCGCTTGTACCTGAAGAATAAGATCAATAGGGGGTAGTTGTCCAAATACTTGATTATTATTAATCATTGTTTCTGAACTCCAAATAAATCCTTTTGATAGTAGTCCTGACATTTTTTCCATTTACATACATGTGAATGCTTTAGTTTTTTGTCAACATGGAGTTTAAGGGTTCTATCCTAGGTCCTGCTCTTTTCTCTCTTTATCTTCTTCCCTTGGGCCATATCTTTAGGTACATGGGATCTGTTTTCACAGTTAAACCAATGGCATGCTTTTTTACTTGTTTTTTTTTATTTAAAAACAATGTTCTGTGAGAACTATCTGCAGTTTCTATCTCTCAAAAATGTCTTTTTTGTATAAAATCTTGTTATAAACAATGCTCAGTATAAATGAGTACACCTGATTTTGAATGTATATCCAATATCCATTTCTCAGTGAATATGGGTAATAAATATTGCTGCATTTGAACAAAACAGATTTATTAAACAGATATATTTATTAAAATAATATTTCAGTCACAGAACATGTTTTTTAAATTGTATATATTTTATTCCCTCTTGATTTTTGCTATTTTTGAATTTTGTATTTAATATTTTTCCCTAACATAAAAATTTGGCACCACTAATTTTTAAACCATTATTGTAAATTATATTGTTTGATTAGTTCCAGATTTGGCTTCAGTACTGACTAATCTGATGTATATACAAAAATATAATATTGTAAAGCATCCTATATAAAATATTAATTTAAATGAGACATTTGTGGGGGGTGTACTCATATATGCTGAGCACTGTATATCATTAACAACTTAGCTCATCCTTTTCTGTCTGATTTACTTCACCTCTACACTCCTACTCTCTAGCAAGCTTAAGAGCGAAGGGCAAATTTTCTCAAATCCCAAAAATCTGCTTAAAGACCGGGATCTAGGTCCTATCTCCTGGAACAGCGTACTAGTTCACATTACAATGACTTTCACTTTATATGAGATTAAACCCATTTTCTTCTTCTTTTTGGTTTTACTTCTGTTTATTCTGTTGTATTTTATACTTGCACTTTGGTTAGAAACTTGAAATTTACTATTGTTGCCATGTCCAATAGATGCTGTTTCACAGCTCTTACATACAGATTTTTCTTTCCAAACTGTTTACAATCACAATGAAATACAACATTATTTTAATGTGTTTTTGTGTGTTTTAGATGTAACTTTGCTTGTATTTGACAGTCGATAAGAAAGTGAACTCGCATGGTGAGAGTTTTGTGTCTATAACCATTTACATAAGCTGTCTTTGTCATTTTTTTCTTAATAAATCACCTGTTTTGTCATTATTTTAGACATTACGCCAGAAAATCATACAAATGCTAGTTTTAAAGTGACGTTGGTGAAGTGGCAATGGTTTCCGCTGTTCTGACGGTCAGCTGGAGATGTGTTTGAATGGCTGAAGAAAGTAGTTCCTCTTACACAAGGGTTTTTGAGACTCTCTGTGTTTGATTTTCTTTTTTATACACACAATTATGCTGTCAAACTGTTGTGTAAACGCAATATCACATGAGTAGCAGTGCAATATGGCTGTATATCGTCACTGGTGGGACACTAAGGCACTTGTATATATATATATTTATAACACACACACACACACACACACACACACACACACACACACACACACACACACACACACACACACACACACACACATATACATATATATATGTGTGTGTTGTATATCACTGTGAATGTAAACAGCTGGGAAAGAAAAACCTGTGTGTAAGATCTGTGAAACAACATCTATTGGACATGGCAGAAAATAGTAAAGTTCAAGTTCAACTTTTATTTCAGAAATCAGTCAATTTATTGCTTATAGTTGTTTTTGTTGCATATTCCCCCATGAAAAAGTACTATAGTAACTTTTAGTATACTAAAATGTTATTGAACCATAATATAGTAAAATGTACTATGTTGTATATATTATAGTATTTTCAGCGCTTTGTAATAAGTGCTACAGCAAAATACAGTATTAACTGTTGTAATAAATGTAGTGGTATATTTTCCTACAGTTAACTGTGGTGAATTGTGGCATAATAAACCCTATAGTTGTAGAAAACCTAGTGAATTAGGTAATTTGTTTATATTACTATAGTTGTTATTAGCACAGAAACTGTAGAACAGATTCATTCAAGTATTTACTAAGCAGTGTGTCTTAACCACGTTGCTGGTGGACCACCAACACTGCATGTTTTGGATATCTCCTTTGTCTGTCACACTCATTACAGGTCTTTTAGTCTCGGCTAATGAGTTGATGATCTAAATCTGGTGTGTATTGTTAAGGAGACAAGGAAAATGTGCAGAACTGGTGGTCCTCCAGGAACGTGGTTGAGAAACACTGTACTATAGTATGGTTCAAAAACGATAAAATATTTACAATAAATTACAATTTTTTCATGTGGGATGAAATGGACACTTGTTTTATCATTGGAACCATTTTTATCATTTGAAATATATAGAAAATTCATACACATAATCCTGGTTAAATAATCACGCAGAAGTATTAAATCTCAGTTTGGAAATTGAGAGTGGGATTCTTCATCTTCTGTTTGTAGTCCTCATCGAACTGTTCATTCTGTGCCACGGTAAAGTGATTTTTCCAGTCTCCAACTTTACCTACACAAACAAAAAGGAAATCAAAGTAAATGAAAGGACAGAATTCAAAAGTATAAATGTAATTAGTGTTGTATTAACCTTTCCGCATGAACGGCGAGATCTTGAAATCCATTGTTGGGATAGTGGAGTAGTTGGTCATCTTGTTCTGTTTCATGGCATCAAACTGAACGCCATTTATTATTTTCTCCTTCTCTTCATCTGACCGTGACAATTTCAAGAAAGCGCACAAACGTTCTACTTCGCCATTAATGTCCTGAGCAAGCCATTGAAAATACACATTAAACATTCATTTAGATTTTATGCTTCTTAAAGAGGTTGTTATGTACTGAACTTACTTTCGCCATATCCTCATAGAACATGTAGTGTAAGTTAGGATATGTGTTTTTTTTCTCCCACCATCCACTGACATGGTCGAACCAAGGACCAAACACCCCTATGTGCAAAATAGAAACAATAAATCAGTGGTGAATATTTAGAATAATGCACACAGTACAATATTTCATAGATTTTTTTCAACCGGTTTACAAGACAATGTACATGTTTTGTTGATGTAGAGATAATAACTTTATTATTTTTCCTCTCCAAATTTAGTTGTTTAATGATATCCACATATCCAGTAGATTTTTTCAGTTATGCTCATTGTATCTAATAGGATTTCATTTCATTTTCAAATATTATAATTTTTACTATATTATTATATATTATTTTCAAATATTATGCTACTTACTCTTTCCTTCCAAAAAAGCTTTCAGGAAGGTGTCCCAGTCTCCTGGTTCAGGCTGTCCATGGTTCATTCGGTCAAAATGAAAATAGGAAACCACATTGTCTTTTGCGTTCCGAGCTACATACACCACCTGGAATGAGTGGACAAAAAGGAAATATCCCAATCTCTTTATTATACAAATGATAAATTAGTATATAATATTTTGTCTGATATTAATCACATTTATTCTCCTCAGTTTTAAAGGACATGTAAACTAGCATGTGAACTCCCCATTCTAATTGTCACGATCACCAGCAATCTAACAACCAGAGATTGCTGGTAAACACTCACACTCATACAAACTACAAATCCGCCATTTCATGGACTACCTATTCAGTCATGCAACACACACACACCTGCTCCAAGTCTCCACTGATTAGACTCCCACAGCTGCTTTACTGCACTACATAAGCAGCACAAACACACACTTTGTGGCTGAGTCATGTTAGCTGTATAGTGAGCATTACAATGCATTTTCCCTTGTCCTGCTTTCCGTGTTAGACCTTGCCTTGTTTTATTTGATTATCCCTGTAAGCCGCCTGTTTTGTGACCATCTGCCTGTTAATACGATGCCGACTGTATTGCCCATATACATTTGTTTGTTCCTGTTTTGACCATTGCTTGCTTGACCATCTCTGGTTTTATCCTCACTATGTTGTCAGCATCACATCACCGCTACACTAATACCCTATTTGAAGCCAATTCCTTTATAGCTTTGTTTATTTCATGACATACACAGCAAAACTCAGCAAGTGATGTAATTAAACAGACCTTATGCCTCTTTGTGTGCTGAATAAGTTTAGAATCCACATTTCTGTTTCTATAAAAAGAAATCCTTCCACAAAAGTATACTTCAAGTTTTTATTCAGTTTACTTATGTAATGTACTGTAGAATATTATTTTAAGTAAGCTTCACATATTAACATCTATGTACTAGAAGTATACTAGAAAACCTCTTGGGACTGAATTGGCCCATTTTTGGGCCCAACCCCAATTCTATTTTTTTACCCCTACCACTTCCCTCTCTAGAAACAGAGTGTGAAGGTGAAGGGCTTCAACTTTACCCCTAAGAAATGGCACAGCACTACAGCATCTGCACACGTCATTATATGTCATCGCGAGCTTGTACTTCTGTAGTTATTCTAGTTATGTTATTTTTTGGTATTTATCTTCAGGAAATCATTGAAGGCATATATTATGTTATCATAATGATATAATGTAGCTAGCTTATAACTGTACTGTGTATTTACACCCTGGCCATGTTCATCGATGTAAACACATGAAAACCATTAACATTATACTAGACTCTAACTTGAACGTATGAATAACTTGAACGTATGAATTTGTAAGAATTAACCACCAAACCAACAAAACGTAAAATATTAACCTTTGTTTGTGATTGTCACGGATTGGTCAGGCTCTCACGATCCCCACTCACGAAGATCACCATCACCTGACTTCTAATGAGCACACAGCTGCATCACATTCACGAGCACCAGATAAAAGCACAGCACTCCAGTCGCTCATTGTCCGGGCTCGTCTCGACGAAAGCGGACAACTGAGCGACCACTCAGCGTAGTCATCCTCAGCTAAAACAAACGCTTTACTTACCTGTTCTCTTTGTATTCCTCCTAGTCTTCCTGGTCCACCCGAATCGTCCTGTCTTCCAGTCCTTCCAAGTCTGTGTCATCCTCTGTCAGCTGTATCTGGTGTGTGCTGTCCATCCTCGTGTATTCCTGTTACCCAGCCACGGAGGAAAAGACCCCAACATCATTCCTGATCCTCCTGGCTATCCTTCATGTGCTCCTTGTTGTCATTTAATAAACACCCTAACGTTTCCTTACCTCTGTCTCCTGTCCGCTTCATAACAGAAGCCCGGACCAATAACGACGACAACATGAGCACCCCCGATCACTTTCAAGAGCTGGTGGACCAGTTGAAGCGGATTCTACAGCCACCAGCTCCACTTTCCAACGCACCACCAGCACCGAGCACTTCCGCCTCCACAGTTTCTTCTTCGGCCCTTCCTTCCAGTCCCATGGCCCGACCAGCGCCCTACTCAGGCGGAGCGGGGGAGTGCAATGGTTTTCTGTTACAATGTTCCCTCATATTCGAAATGCAACCTTCGCTATATCCCACAGATAAGTCAAAGATCGCCTACATCGTATCACTACTCTCTGGGCCTGCACTTAAATGGGCTGAGACGATCTGGAACCAAGCCGGGCCGGTCATGAATTCCATCACTACCTTCACGGAGTATTCAAAGAGGTGTTTGGACGTTCTGATGGGGAAGTAGCCGCTGGAGAGCAGCTGTATCATCTAAAGCAAGGTACTCTATCTACACAGGAATATGCTCTCCGGTTTCGCACTCTAGCAGCTGCAAGTGGATGGAATGAGAGATCGTTGTTGACCACGTACCGGCTCGGCTTGGAACCCACTCTCCGAATCCAGCTGGCCACATTAGATGATACTATGGGTCTGGAGAGATTCATCCAACATTCTCTCCGATGTTCCGATCGTCTCCGTTCCTATCAACAGGACACCATCACCCCCTCGTCTGCACTCCTCCAATCGCCTGAGTCAACAGCCTCTCCAGAACCAGAACCCATGATAATAGAGTCTGGAAGACTGACATCAGCGGAACGACAGAGGAGGCTGACCCGGGGTCTGTGTCTATACTGCGGTGTCAGTGGACACA
This sequence comes from Danio aesculapii, assembly GCF_903798145.1. Classification (NCBI taxonomy): domain Eukaryota; kingdom Metazoa; phylum Chordata; class Actinopteri; order Cypriniformes; family Danionidae; genus Danio; species Danio aesculapii. The sequence continues at coordinate 13,429,573 of NC_079442.1, forward strand.
CCCGTATGGAGTGTCCCCTTCGTCCCATTCGGACTTCAGTGAGTGTATTCAGTACGAATATTGAACAATGTAAACCACTTACTACCACCGTACAAATAACTACTGCCTCTATTTCTCTCCTTGTCACAGCCCTCATCGACTCCGGGTCAGCAGGGAACTTCATCTCCCAATCCCTCTGTCGTCAACTCCACCTACGTACTGAGGCGTCCTCGCATATATACCAGATACAACCGATAACCCAGTGCACTCGATCTTCGACCCGTATCCATCGACAATGCGAAGACATCCTTCTTCAAGTGGGGTTGTTACATCAAGAGAGGATTCAATTTCTGGTTCTGGAGGGTGCAAATATGGACATCATTCTAGGGCGCCCGTGGCTGGTGAAGCACGATCCCATCATCTCTTGGGGCACAGGAGAGATAAAGAAATGGGGATCTGGATGTACACCTACCTGTTTTCCAAATCTCCCTCTTCAAGGTCGGAACCCCATTTCTTTGTTTACAACATCGGTCGAGAGTCCTCCTGAGAAGCAGTCTATCCACATTCCTAAGGAGTACAGCTCCTTTCATGATGTCTTCTGCCCCAAGAGAGCTTCCCAGCTACCGCCGCATCGGCCATGGGACTGCGCGATCGACCTAGTTCCAGATGCCCAGTTGCCAAGAGGTAGGATCTACCCGCTCTCGCTTCCAGAGAATCAGGCAATGGAAGATTACATAAGGGAGGCTCTGAGTCAGGGGTACATACGTCACTCAAAATCACCAGCCGCCTCAAGCTTCTTCTTTGTGGCCAAGAAGGACGGAGGGCTGCGTCCATGCATCGACTACAGGGTCCTAAATAACGGTACAGTAAAATACCGATATCCCCTTCCTCTGGTACCAGCCGCTTTGGAACAGCTCCGAGAAGCTAAAGTCTTCACTAAATTGGACCTCCGCAGCGCGTATAATCTGATAAGAATACGTGAGGGGGACCAATGGAAGACAGCATTCGTGACCCCTACTGGCCACTATGAATATGAGGTCATGCCTTACGGTCTGGTCAACGCCCCCTCCGTATTCCAAAACTTCATTCATGAAGTCCTCCGGGAGTTTCTTCACCACTTTGTAATAGTGTACATAGATGACATCCTCATTTACTCCCGGAGTGAGGCCGAACATCGCCAACACGTTGCGGAGGTCCTACACACATTGAGAGAACATCACCTCTACCTCAAAGCGGAGAAATGCTCATTCCACCAGAAGTCGATTCATTTCTTGGGATACATCATTGACCAAACCGGTATACGTATGGATGGGAAGAAAATTGAGGCTGTTCTATCCTGGTCAGAACCCACTTCCATTAAGGAGCTCCAGAGGTTTCTTGGGTTTGCTAACTTTTATAGACGGTTTATCAAGGACTACAGCAGGATTACATCACCTCTCACTAATCTCCTCAAGGGTAAACCCAAAGGACTGGAGTGGACCAAAGAAGCAGCCGCAGCCTTCCGCCTTCTTAAGAAGGAGTTCACAAGGGCCCCACTCCTGACTCATCCTGACCCAAATCTTCCTTTCGTGGTGGAAGTGGACGCATCCACCACCGGCGTCGGGGCAGTATTATCCCAACATCATGATACACCGCCCCGACTGCATCCCTGTGCCTATTTCTCTCGGAAGTTGAGCCCGGCGGAGCAGAATTACAGCATAGGAGACAGGGAGCTTCTAGCAATCAAGCTAGCCTTGGAGGAGTGGCGTCACTGGTTGGAGGGAGCCAAACATCCGTTCCAGGTGATCACAGATCACAAAAACCTCCAATATATCAAAGAGGCCAAGAGACTATGTCCACGTCAAGCCAGATGGTCACTTTTCTTCTCACGTTTTGATTTCTCCATTTCCTATCGTCCAGGACCCAAGAATCTAAGAGCAGACGCTCTCTCTCGTTTACACGAGCATCACGATCATGAAGAACTCCCAACGAAGATTCTTCCCGAACACATCTCCATTTGTCCGATCACCTGGAACGCTCCTCCAGTCGTTGCCACTCCGGAAGCCCCTGCTCCGCCGGGATGCCCTCCTCATCGGCAGTTCATACCACCTGAACACCGGGTAGATCTGATCCACTCCTTACATACCTCGCTAGGCACTGGACATCCAGGGATCAACAATACTCTCTCGCTAGTATCCCAACGATTCTGGTGGCCAAACATGGCAAGGGATGTGAGGCAATATGTTCAGGGCTGTAAGGACTGTGCCCAATCCAAGAGCCCACGTCATCTACCCGCTGGAAAGCTCCATCCCTTGCCGATTCCGAACCGTCCCTGGTCACACCTAGGAGTGGACTTTATCACTGACCTCCCCTCGTCAGAAGGTAATACCTGTATTCTAGTCATCGTAGATAGATTCTCAAAGTTTGTCAAACTAATCCCTCTGAAAGGTCTTCCCACAGCCTTTGAAACAGCCGACAATATCTTTAATCAAGTCTTCAGGTCATTTGGTATTCCAGAAGATATTGTGTCGGACAGAGGTCCACAGTTCATCTCACGTCTATGGAAAGCCTTCTTCAAGCTCCTAGGTGTGGCCGTCAGCCTCTCTTCTGGATATCATCCCCAAACCAACGGGCAGACAGAGAGGAAGATTCAGGAGGTGGGACGGTTCCTGAGGACCTTCTGCAGTGGTCACCAGAGCTCCTGGAGCCAGTATTTGGGCTGGGCAGAATATGCCCAAAATTCACTGCGGCAACCCTCCACCGGACTCACGCCATTCCAGTGCATCCTGGGCTTCCAACCACCGCTCTTTCCCTGGGATGGCGAACCATCTGATGTCCCCGCAGTGGATCACTGGTTCCGGGAGAGCGAGAGAGTCTGGGACGAGGCTCATCAACATCTGCAGAGGGCAGTCCGTCGAAGCAAGGTAACCGCCGATAGAAGAAGGTCTGAAGAACCCAGATACACACCCGGACAAAAGGTGTGGCTATCCACCCGGGACATACGCATGCGACTGCCCTCTCGCAAGTTAAGTCCCCGATTTGTTGGTCCCTTCACCATCGTGGAACAGGTTAACCCCGTCACCTACAAACTACAATTACCCTCTCACTACCGTATTCACCCTACATTCCACGTATCACTCCTGAAACCCTATCACGATCCTGTTCTTCCCTCCACAGAGCCTGACCACGAAGAGGAACCCCCTCCTCCACTGCTCCTAGAAGAAGGAGCCGTCTACGCAGTGAAGGAGATCTTGCGTTCCCGACGTCGTGGTGGCCAGTTGGAGTACCTGGTGGACTGGGAAGGGTACGGCCCCGAAGAAAGGACATGGGTTCCCAGAGCTGATATTCTCGATCCTAGTCTCATGGTGGAGTTTCATGAGAGCCACCCTGAGTTCCCAGCGCCTAGAGGCAGAGGGAGACCACCACGGCGTCGGAGGTGTCGGCCCTCAGGAGCGGGCCCTGGGGAGGGGGGTACTGTCACGGATTGGTCAGGCTCTCACGATCCCCACTCACGAAGATCACCATCACCTGACTTCTAATGAGCACACAGCTGCATCACATTCACGAGCACCAGATAAAAGCACAGCACTCCAGTCGCTCATTGTCCGGGCTCGTCTCGACGAAAGCGGACAACTGAGCGACCACTCAGCGTAGTCATCCTCAGCTAAAACAAACGCTTTACTTACCTGTTCTCTTTGTATTCCTCCTAGTCTTCCTGGTCCACCCGAATCGTCCTGTCTTCCAGTCCTTCCAAGTCTGTGTCATCCTCTGTCAGCTGTATCTGGTGTGTGCTGTCCATCCTCGTGTATTCCTGTTACCCAGCCACGGAGGAAAAGACCCCAACATCATTCCTGATCCTCCTGGCTATCCTTCATGTGCTCCTTGTTGTCATTTAATAAACACCCTAACGTTTCCTTACCTCTGTCTCCTGTCCGCTTCATAACAGTGATATCAGGCTGATAAATGCATTTTAAGAGCACAGGTAGTCTACAATGAGTTATTTTATTGTATTGCAATTGAACTCATGGGTATACTAGTAGTAATCCTTTGTAATACTAATACTAAAAATCCCTTGTAAATAATTAGTTTGTGAACTGTTCCATGCTCTGAATTTGGGCATTGCATTATACTAAGTATACTTTAAGCTATTCCGATTAAGCACATTAAACTACACCAAATACACTAATAGTTATTAGTTACTATAATTTAATAACAATTTCAATACACCTAGCAGAAAATTTTTTTTCCAAAATAGAATTGTTAACAAAGTTAACTACCTATCGAAAAGAGGTGTAGTCATATGTATTATTAATATACTTCTTTTTAACTGACAAACAAGAATGTGTATTTTTTGCATCTATACTTCTATAAAATATACTTCGATCCAAAAACAAGTTTATTATTATTAAGTATACTTTTTAAGTTTACCTTTGACAAATATGCTTATTATTGCACTTAACCTTGACTTACACTGACAGAAAAGTTTTAGCATGTTTGACCTACTTGTTCATTTACATACACATAAACTTATAATTACTCTAAGGATACTTGGTTTGTAGTTGTTTTTACTCTTTTGATTGAGTGACCTATTATATATGTTTACATATAATATTATATACTCCCAGGTTCAAGAGATAAGGCTTAAAGGCTAGTTCTAAACTAAACTGCAAGTTTCAGTTGTCTATAATTTATAAACTGGATGCGACATATTTCAAAATGCATCAAGATGCACTCAATGTGTTTCTCAAATTAATTAAAATAATGTTTCTCAATTTATTTATTTTTTAATAAAAGCTGCAAATCTTTTGAGAGGCTGTGGTGAGAGATTGAGAAACTGAGTTTAATTTCTTGGTATAAATTTAACTTGCTGTTTGTTGTGAATACTTAGATCAGGTGACTTTGTTGATACATTCTGTGTTTAGCTGACAGGCAGCACTTTAAAATAGCATGGCTGTTGTTGATGAGTAAATGTTGATCTATTTCACAAATTTGACACATTTGAAATTAACAAATATTTGTAAAAAGTTTTAAGTGTTAGATAATCACATTTATGTGGTATTTTTTAAACTTTCTTTTCTTTTCCTATAACTTTTTTTACTTTCATATTTTTAGCTTTAAAAGTATATTAATAATGCACCTGAATAAACTTCATTTTTGTTAGGATAAACTTTAAAATAGGAGGGAAATTATTATTATAATCTCATTACGAAACTTTGTGGCCAATCAAACTCTGCCTGAGGTGTGCATATTAATGATCTCCAGTGGATAATCAGAGTTGTCTAGTTCCGATTGGCCTCTTGGATTTTACAGTCACTGAAGCAGTGTTTGAGGCTCACAGGGTCATTTCAATGTACTAAACATTTTTCATTCAGCCTATATCCAGATTTTCATTCTATGCCACCTTTAAGTAGATCAAGTGAAGGCTAATGTTTCTGAAAATCTGCATCTAGGTTAGTAATGGACTAAAGTCCAGCATAAGCTAACTGAGATTTATAATTCTGGCAAACAGCGTAACTTTAGCCTTTTTATCAAACTTTAGCTTAAGCACAATTTGTTATTCAGTGGTGTCTCTTCTTTATTCAAAATGATACATGGTTATCATAACAATTGCAGGTTAGGCAAAATATTGAGGTACTATATCGGTAGCAAGCTGAGGTGGCAAACTTCATTGTACTGACCACATCCTCAATTTATTGTTTGAGCTAAGCTGTTATATAGGTGACTGTAGGGAACTAAATGGAACTACTATTTAAAATGTTTCATGCCTTTTTATTCATTCATTTTATTTCAATATTCCTTCATTTAAATCACATTTCTAAACAATAGACTTGGGTTTGGTAGTTCAAGATTCACATAATACCAAGACAGATTCATAAAGTTGCTACTTGCCGCCTACACCACATTGTGGAGTTAAAAATGTGTACTTTACAGGTTACCTTTGAGTTCTGCTCCCAGAAGGACTTGGGAACAAGTTGAACAGGTAAATGAGTTTTGATAAGGCGAGGAGAAGTTGGCAGGTTATCAGCCAGTTCCGTGCCTGAAAGGGAAAATGAAAGTGATTTTAATGTTGACATAACTGAATGTGTACTTTCCAGTCCAGCTTTGCATGTCCCTGGTTTTATGTGTCATGTATTTTCCTTCTTCCTTGTTTCATGAATGCATGTATTTCAACCTTTGTTTTTGCCTTGTTTCCATGTAGATGTAACCAACCTATCTTTCAGACAATCATAAAGTTGTAGCAGTTAATGAAAAATGAATATTATTAAAAAGTACAATATGGAGTACCACAAGGTTCAGTTCTTGGCCCGTTGCTTTTCACCTTGTATATGCTACCCTTATGAGATTCTGTTTAAAGGTCTCATGAAGTGCTTTAAAATGTGCATTTTTATTTGATGTTTGACGTAATCTCAACTGAAAAACGAAGAGAGGGTGGGACGTAGAGTAGCTCCTCCCCTTTTTAAAAACAGCCAATAGCATTTTTTCACGCACAATCATATCTAAGGTTTACAGAGGATGGTCAGAATATTAGAAAATATCCAGTGAGCGGCAGTTCTGTGGGCGCAAATGCCTTGTTGATGCCAGAGGTCAGAGGAGAATGGCCAGACTGTTTCCAGCTGATGGAAAGGCCTTGGGGCGGATGGGCTATAGCAGCAGAAGACCACACTGGGTGCCACTCCTGCCAGCTAAGAACAGGAAACTGAAGCTACAATTCACACAGGCTCACCAAAATTGGACAATAGAAGATTGGAAAAACATTGCCTGGTCTGATGAGTCTCGATTTCTGCTGCGACATTCGGATGGTCGGGTCAAAATTTGGCATCAACAACATGGAAGCATGGATTCATCCTGCCTTGTACCAACGGTTCAGGCTGGTGGTGGTGGAGTTATGGTATGGGAGATATTTTCATGGCACACTTTGGGCCCATTAGTAACAATTGAGCATTGTGTCAAGGCCACAGCCTACCTAAGTATTGTTGCTGACCATGTCCATCTCTTTATGACCACAGTGTACACATCATCTGATGGCTACTTCCAGCAGGATAATTGTCATGACCAGTAAACAGTTTTATTACTGACTTGCTTAATACTTTTGCACTGTTCATTTTGCTTGTAGACTTTGAAAGTTCCTTTCTTTTCAATTGCTGTTTAAAATGGTCCATAGCTAACAATGTAGGAAATTAAATTATCATATGCATGTTTATATGGCAAAATGTGTTTTTCACTAAGAAGGTCCATACAGATTTCAAAGGCAGATACTGATTAGATCAGGGCCTGGTTAATATGTGGACTTTGGGGGTTTTACAATGTGGTCACATGTTGATTGGTCAGTTTGTATGTCTCAGTATTTGGGCTTTGGTCACATGATCAAGAAAGATACAAATATATGGTAAACTCTGCTTAGGCCTCTTTTCCTCTGCTGCTCTGGGGGCTATCTTCTCTGACTCTACTGCTATCAGGCTTTCTTTGGGGCCTACTCACTGCTCTTTGTCTCTCTCTCCCTCCCCTTGTTTCTCTCTCTCAGGTAACTTTATTTTACATATAAACTAGGTACGATTAATATCTTATGTTTTTTATCATTTCATGTTTTATCACTTTATGCAGTTATTTTGTAACTAATTCAGTTGTAGCCATAGATGATTATTGTCATTTTGATTTACTTTTGATTAACTTAACGCTCAATTGCTCCATATTGCAATACAACACAATCAAATATTAGCAATGCTCTCCCACATTTTAAGCTGTTATAACTGCCCTTATTTTTGTTTTTGGTTTAAGATTGCAGAAGGATGATTTGACTAGAAATGTACAGTGTTTCACCATCGTACTGACTTTATAGTCGTTCGGCAGAACTAGTTTGAACAGCTGTAGTTAAAAACCCATTCTTACAGTACTTCATGCTCATTGTTGCATCTAACTAAGCTTCCAATCCAATCCCACAGCAAATGCATTCTCATTTTTTATTACAAATTGCTCATCCCTCACTGAGGGGTAGGGTTAGGGGTGGGGTTTTGAGGTATGTCTCCTCTTAAATATTATATATTTTTTAAATTTTCATGAATTTGCACAAAGTAGCTACCATTCTGAAAATAAGTTCAGGCTGAATTGTCTGGCTGCTGGAGCAACGCATACATCACCTGAGTAGCCGAAGCCACTTCCTTTTGTTTATGGATATGACAGCCACAGGCGAATGATTTAAGTACACAATTTTCTGCTTAACCAGCATTGACATGTCTAAAATATAAACATTTTTATTGTTGACTCCAGCACAGGACTGTCAAGTGTGTTCAAAATGGCTCACTTGTTCACTAGTTCTCTAATCCTTTCACATTTGGCTTTCCATTTGCTAATTTGTGTCCAAATTCATTATAACCATAAATTATATAAAACTCAGATCAAAAATAAATAAAACAATAAGTGTGCACTACTGTATGTGTTTTTAAATGTACTATATGTTATTTTTAATATTATTTTAACTATTAAAATTAAAACTGAATTCATTTTCAAGAATATTTTCTTTCCTGTTAATTAAGGGTGCTTTCACACCTGTGAACCGATTCATTTGTTCCGAAACAGAGATTAAAATTGTTACATTGTTGCTCTTTGTTCTTGGTGCGGTTCGCTTTCACACGGCAAAGTTTCTAAATAGACCAAAATAGCTAAAACAAGCCATGTGCGAGTAAAATCTCCACACATTGGTCAGAGTTTCATGGCTTATTTTGCAGAGTCCAGCTCAGCTGTCATGTGTCCTTATTTTATTTTAATGACGATGAGCAATAAGACATAAGCGAAAAGCTGCACTTTAATTTTGAATGGTGACACCCACAGATGTCATCAAATATAGAGCAGAAGTTAGACCAGGGATGGGCAAACTCGATCCTGGAGGGCCGGTGTCCCTGCATAGTTTTGCACCAACCCTAATCAAACACACCTACTTGTAGCTTTCTAGTGATCTTGAAGACACTAATTATGGTGTTCAGGTGTGTTTGATTAGTGTTGGAGCAAAACTCTGCAGGGACACCGGCCCTCGAGGATCGAGTTTGCCCATGCCTGGGTCAGACTTTCTCAGACATAGCAGTTGGCAAGAATTATGCATTAAAGGTTTTACATTATAGAGAGAAATAACAGATAAACTAAGACTGCATGTCGGTCAGTTTTCCTAACGGATAAACAGCTCTCGTTAATAGTTCAGTATGCTTTCACTTTTGTATTTGAAATAAAACGCACATTTACCGGTAGGAATGACCTCTCGCCCTACTCATCATAATTCTCTCTTCATATAGCCATATACAGTATATGCCTATGACATATCCATGACACACTGTGATATAGCCGGGCTCAGATCGTATCGCTTTCTCACTACAATTGATCCGCTCCAGAGTTCGTTTCAATCGAGCCGAGACCACCTCATTTAGGCGATCTCGGACCGATTGTTTTGGCGCGTATCCAAACGCGATTGCTGGATTCACATATGCCAAATGAACCGCGCTAACTGGGCAAATGAGACAGGTTCCGAAACAAAAGTCTAGGTGTGAAAGCACCCTAATTTTCATTGTTAATTGCTATTTACATGGTGGATATTATAAGCATAAAAACTAAACACTTCACTAGTGAAAGACGAAATCTGCTAGTGTGCAAGGTTAAAACACATGCAGACTATCTACAGAATGAGCACGAATTCCACGAAAGCCCCCTGAGATGAAGGCATGGGAGGAGGTAGTACTTTTTATATTTATGTAGACAACAATAATCTTTTACTTTTAATTTTAATCCTTTTTTATATTCACACTTAGTATAGATTGATTCACACTGAGTTCACACTTAGCTGATAATCAATAAAGCGTAATTGGCATGCTGTCCCGGGAGAGAGCCCTGAGCTCGTAATATCCTCAAGCCCGGGGCTCCCTCCTGTTAGAAGGGCGAGAGGGGAGTTCGAGCTCAGGTAGGTCTAGAGAACTCCCCTGCTGTCGTCGTGTGAGAAGTGTAAACTAAGGTTGTCTTGGGTGATAATTTGGTTTAGTCGATTGGCTATGGTGTTTGTTTATGGATGGTGGGAGCAAACTGGGGAACCTGGGGGAAACCCACGCGAACACAATAGAACATGGAAACTCCGCACAGAAATGCTAACTGGCACGATAGGAGGTTGGACCAGCGATGTTCTTGCTGTAAGGCAACAGTGCTAGCCACTGGGCCACCATGTTGCCCTATCAGAAAAAAGGGTGCTGTGCATCCCTGTGTGTGTAATAAGCAAAGTGTAGGTGGGTTTTTTTGGCCAGCTTATCACAAACACACTAATTTAATAGCAAAACAGCAACAACTGTGCTTTCTCGTTAATTAATTCTCCATATTTAATTTTCAGCTTTCCCTTGCTGAAAAAAAAATAGGCAAAAAGTGTAAGGGAAATTTAAGGCATCATGTCAAAAATATATAAATGAATGAATTAATTTTTAATATAGAAATAAAATCCTTGCCAGTTATTCTAAGAATTGAAGGGATTTGAGAGCTAGAGTCAACTCTGAATCCCTGGATTCAAATACACTAATACAGAATGAAGCCAGCAGAGCATTTCAGTGTATATACTCGGGGAACTTTTGCCTCACACATGCTTTCATTTCTGAAAGAATACAGAATGCTGGCTCTGATTTTTGAAACCCAGATATAATGTATATTTATTTTGTACAAAGCAGAGAATTTAAATGTCACATCACAAAAATGTCAGAAAACACACAGAATCTATAATATTTGAACTGTGAAAAAGTGAGTAATAAGTAATTTTAGAATTGTATAAAGCAGTAACATATTATACTGTAGCCTCTAACCTGATGGCAACCCTGGAAAACAAGACTCCAGGAATGGCACTCTCATATAGATAGGCTGGGTTGACTGGCGCTCTGGATCATCCTTGCCAAAATACAGAAGGTCTAGAATATAAGAAACCCAAGTGGTGCCTATAAAAAGAGTAGAGTGCAGAAACAAATACATGCAGTGAAGTAGTTTTTTAAACATATACAGTTGAAGTCAAAATTTCTCGCCCTCGTGTGATTTTTTTCTTTTTCAAATATATTCAATGATGTTTAACAGAGCAAGGTTTTTTCACAGTATTTCCTACAATATTTTTTTCTTCTAGAGAAAGTCTTATTTGTTTTATTTCAGCTAGAAATTTTTTACGCCATTTTAAGGTCAATATTATTAGCCCCTTTAAGCTATCTTTTTTCTCGATTGTCTACAGAACAAACCATCGTTATGCAATGACTTGCGTAATTACCCTAGCCCCCCTAAGTAAACTAATTAACATAGTAAAGCCTTTAAATTGCACTTTAAGCTGAATACTAGTATCTTGAACAATATCTAGTAAAATATTATTTACTGTCATCATGGCAAAGATAAAACATATCAGTTATTAGAAATTAGTTATTAAAACTATTATGTTTAGAAATGTGTTGTAAAACTCTCTGTTAACCAGAAGTTGGGGAACAAAATATTCAGGAAGGCTAATAATTCTGACTTCAACTGTATATACATAAGCAAGAAACAAAAACAATATATGCAAATTATAACAGGATTTACAGGTTTAAAATGTTTGGTTACACTTGATAGAATACTTTTCTGTTCTACTTAAACAAGTACATCAAAGAAAACGTGAATTAAAATAAAAAAAAAAACAATTTTAGATTTCTTTATTTTTAATTGAGTGAAAACAATACTACCCTCATGTTATATCATCCTTCAGATGTGTAGATTTGGTGCTCAATTTCTTATTACAGCTAAAAAACAACAACTGTGCTACTTGATATTTTTGCTGTGATACTCTTAAATCAAATTAAAGCTTCAAGTGAAGGGCAATTTATATACAAAGATTTTGTATTGTTCTGGAGGGCCGGTCTCCTGCAAAGTTTAGTTCCAACCTTAATCAGACAAACCTGGGCTAGCTAATCAAGCTCTTACTAGGCATTCTAGAAACATCTATGCAGATATGTTGAGGCAAGTTGGAGCCAAAATCTGCAGGACACCAGCCCTCTAGGACCAAGTTTGGGCACCCCTGGTCTAAAGCATGGTCAAAGTGCAGAAGCACTTAGGGAATGTCTGAATCCCCTTTTGCTATTATAAGGATGTGTGAAAAACAGTCGCAGAGACCGGCACATGTTCATTCATTCATTTTCCTTCAGCTTAGTCCCTTATTAATCAGAGGTCGCCACAGTGGAATGAACCACCAACTACTCTGGCATATGTTTTACGCAGCGGACGCCCTTCTAGCCACAACCCAGTACTGGGAAACACCTATTCACATACACATAACCGGAGCACCCAGAGGAAACCCACACGTACACAGGAAGAACATGTAAACTCCACACAGAAATGCCAACTGGCCCAGGTGGGTCTCGAACCAGCGACCTTCTTTCCATAAGGTGACAGTGCTAACCACTCAGCCACCGTACCACCCCACCGACGCATGTTCTAAAACTTACGGATGTGTTTTGGGTGTGACGTGCAACCAATCAGAGCCTCATCTCCCATTCCCTTTAAGAGTGAGTAGCAGTTGGGCTTTGCATGACAGACTTTGTAAGCGGAAAAAGTGAATGCTTTACTAGTGAGGAAATGGATTCGCTTGTGTGCAAGGTTAAAGCGCATACAGACCATCTACAGAATGAGCTGGATTCTTCTAAAGTCACCTAATGGTAAGGCATGGGAGGAGGTAGCGCTTTTTATGTTTACATAGACAACAATAATCTTTTACATTTTAATTTTTGAAGTTTTCATATTTAAAGACATTTGTGTGCTGCTGTGCATCCCAGAGTTTGTAATAAGCATTGTGTGTGTGGGTTTTGACCAGCCTATTACTAATGTAATGAAAACAGTAACAAAAAGCTGTGTATAACTAGCTAATAGTGCAGTCTGTTTCAGTTTGAACCACAATAGCAATACAACAACAATGCACCTTACCAAACATCCTTTTCAGACCAGCACAACATATGGGTGTTCCAATGAGTGTAAACGCATATGCTATTTAAACAACATGCGCAAAATGTGAAAATGATACCTGCACCTCGCTGAAAGTAAAAACCACTTGTGTCCCACCTGGCGCTGCATTACCGGCCCCAAGTTTTGTCTGTCAAATTTAATCAATCTAATAAAGACTTGCTTTATAAAATTTTTACTTTATTTAAAAACAAAAAACCTGATCACATCTTTGAACAGGAGCTTAGTGGTCACATAATACACAAAAAAATGAATTCAGTTCCCTCACCTGCTTTGGGGTAAGTTGCGATTAGAATGTCATCAGGTCTTGCTTGAAAGTTTTTCACCTTTTCCCAGTTTTTAGTAAAGAAGTCGATCATTGAGATACCCTCAAATTCAAATATCTTAGGTCGACTGTGTAATTCAATCTGTAGTGTAAAATTGTTAGTGATGAAGCTTTACTGCACTGAGAGGACAAAATGATAGAAGCATCAATAAGATCAAAACCATTTAACAAGTACAATTTCAGATTACACTTGCAAAAACATGAAAAAAAACACGAAGAGTCAAGCTGTAACTTTAAGAGTATAATTCTATTTCTATTTCTATTTCACTTACACTCACCAGCCACTTTATTAGGTACACCTTACTAGTACAGGGTTGGACCCACTTTTGTCTTCAGAACTGCCTTAATCCTTCGTGGCATAGATTTAACAAGGTACTGGAAATATTCCTCAGAGATTTTGCTCCATATTAACATGATAGAATCACGTAGTTGCTGCAGATGCAATTCATGACGCGAATCTCCCATTCCACCATATCCCAAAGGTGCTCTATTGGATATAGATCTGGTGACTGTGGAGGCCATTTGAGTACAGTGAACTCATTGTCATGTTCAAGAAGCCAGTCTGAGATGATTTGCGCTTTATGACATGGTGTGTTATACTGCTGGAAGTAGCCATCAGAAGATGGGTACACTGTGGTCATAAAGAGATGGACATGGTCAGCAACAATACTCAGGTAGGCTGTGGTGTTGACACAATGCTCAATTGGTACTAATGGGCCCAAAGTGTGCTAAGAAAATATCCCCCACACCATTACACCAGCAGCCTGAACCGTTGATACAAGGCAGGATGGATCCATACTTTCATGTTGTTGATGCAAAATTCTGACCCTACCATCCAAATACTGCTGTAGATATTGAGACTCATCAGACCAGGCAACGTTTTTCCAATCTTCTATTGTCCAATTTGGTGAGCCTATGCAAATTGTAGCTTCAGTTTCTCGTTCTTATCTGACAGGAGTGGCACCCGGTGTGGTCTTCTGCTGCAGTTGCCCATCTGCCTCAAGGTTGGACGTGTTGTGTGTTCAGAGATGCTCTTCTGCATACCTCGGTTGTAACAAGTGGTTATTTGAGTTACTGTTGCCTATCAGCTCGAACCAGTCTGGCCGTTCTCCTCTGACCTCTTACATCAACAAGGCATTTGCGCCCACAGAACTGCCGCTCACTGGATATTTTCTCTTTTTCTGACCATTCTCTGTAAACCCTAGAGATGATTGTGCGTGAAAATCCCAGTAGATCAGCAGTTTCTGAAATACTCAGACCAGCCCATCTGGCACCATCAACCATGCCACGTTCAAAGACACTTAAATCACCTTTCTTTCCCATTCTGATGCTCATTTTGAACTGCAGCAGATCATCTTGACCATGTCTACATGTCTAAATGCATTGAGTTGCTGCCATGTGATTGGCTGATTAGAAATTTGCTTTAACAAGCAAGTGGACAGGTGTACCTAATAGAGTGTAAAGTGCCCTTAAACATGGCAGTCTTGTAATTATTAAATAATTTTTTAAGAGTTCTTATACAGCTGTAACCTACAGAAACATATTTCAATCAGGTAAGTTGCTTCTTCAGTTATAAGCTAAAAACTTTGAAAAAAATGTTTACTCACAGAGGATATGTCTGGGATTTCCATTATGTTGAATTAGTGATGTAGGTGTGCAAATCTCCAAATATATATATATATATATTCTGGCTTTGCCTTTGTCCTGTTTCTTTCAGCAGTTCTGTGTACAATTAAATTCCGTGTTGTCCTGAAGTGTGTATCTCCTCTGTCTTTCTCTCTTTCTGCACTTTGCACTCAGCTTCAAAAACCGGTTATACAAGTTCAGCCATTCAAATTTCCACTCATAATGAAAGATGAAATTTGATTCCTCTCTCTCGTACACACTTTCTCTTTTGGGACTTTCCATTTGCTTTTGTTTTTATGCTGAGCTAAAACAAATGTAATCCTTACATAAGCAGAGCTGGGTATTAGCTGATTATATGTAATCTGGATTATGTAATCATATTCCTAAAAATCAAGTATTTGTAATTAGAGACTCATTTTAAAACACTCATAATCAGGCTATGGTTCCTTTTTTATGAATTGCATTATTAAGTAATATTTACACAATGGCTGTAGGCTGTTCACAATCCTTTGACTCTCTCAATTTTCTTTTTAACAGTTGTTTTTCATAAAAACCCACCCTTTTACACATTCATGATTCTTCACATTTGCAGTGTTTCAATTTGTTTGTCATTATTACGGTCATATTCACTTCTACTGTTTTTGGATGAAGTTATTTGGTAACACTTTACTTGAAGGGGTGTTCATAAGACTGTCATGAAACCTTTATAATCATGACATGACATGTCATGAATGTGAATGAGATTTTATGCATGGTTATTCACTAATTAATTTTCCTTCAGCTTAGTCCTCTTATGGCTCGTTTCCACTGACTGATACGGTACGGTACGGTTCTGTTTGGTACGGGTCACCTTTATCAAGATTGCGTTTCCACTAACAAAGGTACCCTTTTGGTGGGCATGGTGTATGACAGAAAGTTTCAGTCGACGTCATTCTTGCTCGAGGAAATGTCTACAATAAAGCTGTACGGGTCATTCACATATCATATGAAAAGCACTTCTCACAAAACAGATGCTTCATACACATAAATACTTGTGTAGAAATGTTTATTACTAACCTTTCTATGAACATGAGTTGATTATAACTGCAGATCAATGACAGTGCGAAACAGCCTACTGTAACGTTTGTAATTATATTAAATAACTAAATAAATGAACATATATAAACACATACAGCCCCTTACAGTCTCCGATATGCTATCAATTACAGAAGAACTACACACAACAGACATTTCGTCTGTATTTAGGTTAAAAAACAACACAATATATGGCCTACAGTCAGTGTAAACCTCTCATCTGTGTCTGTAATCTTCAGCAGCACATGTAGCCTCTGTTAGAGAACAATTCCATCATTCTGAGTTCATATTAGTCCAAAAGGTGATAATAACAATATTAGTTAAACAAGGCAGTTTGTTCACATTTGCTGAAAAAAGAATGTGCTCCTTTTTTTCCAGCTTCTCCTTTGTTTTTTCCGTGCTTCACTCTCGCGTTTGTCAGTGTCTGACAGGATCGGGTTTCAAAAGCACGTCAATAATCAAGCACACATTATTATCATCAGCTCAAGAAGTTTGTTATTTTAGATATAGATGCGCGGCGAGCGCAAGGAAGAAAGCGAAACCGCTCGCACTTCAGACTGCCTCGTAAAAAAAACTACGCGGCACAGGGTAAATCTGCTCTATTCCATGGCTTTGTGGCTGTTTATCAAGACGACGACAAGGTTTGTTTGAGCCCGGGTCGACCATGGCTCGTTATTTTATGTATAAATAATTCCGCTGTAATCTCTCGGCTGTGCGTGTATTTTAAACATGGCGGTTTTTTTGTTTTCATTCTGGCTTGTTGCGTAAGCGAATGACGTATCTCTGTCTGTAAACCAATAGCGTTCAGCTGCGCGTCTAGCTCCGCCTTTTGGTACCCTTTCTCGTGTTTGGTACCCTTTCGAAAGGGTGCCGAAAAAGTGGTACGGTACGGTTCGGTTCGGTACGCTTTTTGACAGTGGAAACGGTTATAAAAGCGTACCAAACCAAACCGTACCATACCGTACCACTCAGTGGAAACGGGCCTTTATTCATCAGGGGTCACCAGAGTGGACTGAACCCCCAACTTATCCAGCATGTTTTACACAGTGGATGCCCTTCCAGCTGCAACCCAGTACTGGGAACCACAGATACACTACAGCCAATTTAGTTTATTCAATTCACCTATTGCACATGTCTCTGGACTGTTGGGGAAACCAGAGGACCCAGAGGAAACCCACGCCAACACGGGGAGAACATGCAAACTCCACACAGAAATTCCAGATGACCCAGCTGGGACTCAAACCTGTGACCATCTTGCTGTAAGGAGATAGTGCTAACCACTGTCATTTTAAATGCAAAGATGACATTGTTTGTCATGACATCTTGACATTACCTAGACAACATATCTTGTTATAAATCCTTCATAAACATGATTGTCATAAGGCATTACAACTGAGTCATGAATATTTTTCTGATCATGTTTTTTTTCAGTGGAACTGTATTTGTCATTAAAATGTCTCACTAAAAGTGTCATTATTCTGTCAAATAATTTTAAGAGCGTCATTAGTTTTTAAATGACGTTTTAATGACAAATTCAGCTTGTACAACTGTAGTTGAGGTTAAATAAAAAATAATGACACTGTTCTAATATTATTTATATTGGCTTCATGACAATTATGTTTGTTTATGACAAGTTTTGTTGTCTTGGTAATGTCAAGCTGTCATTTTGATGTCATGACAGACAAAAACGGGTTGTGATGTATTTCTTTATGTCAAGTTGTCATAGAAAACAATGTCATCTTTGCATTTAAAATGTCATAATTGAGCAATTGACACTTAATGACAGTTGTTAAAAACATGCTTAAAATCTCATTTATATTCATGACGTGTCATGTCCAGTGTTGGGGAGGTTACTTCGAAAAAGTAATAGATTACAGATTACAAATTACCCTATTTAAAATGTAATACGTAGTGTACCTTTTTGATTACTTTATAAAAGTAAAGTAACTGATTACATCTGATTACTTTTGGATTACTTTTAAGTTTCTAATGGATATTTTCAACTAAATTATTTTCATGCATTTATACCAAGCAGGTGTGACCTTACAGTAGCACTCAATTCAATTCAGTTCAATTCACCTTTATTTGTATAGCGGTTATACAATGTAGATTGTGTCAAAGCAGCTTCACATAAAAGGTCATAGTAAATAGGAAAAGTGTAGTTCAGTTTGTAGTGTAGCACTCTGTTTACTCCAATAAATAATCCAATAAAACCAGGTGTTACACATTTAAAATACAATAGTATTTTATATTAAAGGGAAATATTTAAAAATAAGCATTGTATTGTATGTTTATATTTACAACTCTTCATTAATAAATTATACTACATAATGTAGAATCATTAGTAACTATCACAAACTAATGGTAATTACCATAGTATACTTCAGCCTTTGCTACAGTAAACTATATAGACCTCCTCTCCCTCAGTCATCTTTCTCGTGTTAGCCTAATTGTTTGGTGACGTCATCAACCAGAGTGAGAGGTGGCAGTAACGCACCAAAAAGTTTGTTGTCGACCACCGAAAAACAGGAAGAAGAAGAAATCACCATTCTCGCTATCATATGGATTTACTTTCAGCGGCTAGACACCGGCCTCACAGCTCTGTGAATGTCGGTGCCGTCACTTATTGATCCGCGATCGGTAAATGTAGCTTGTGTTGACGCTACTGCGCTACTTCACTAATAAAGTAGATACACTACTGAAAAGCTTTTTGATTTATAAAGTAGTGCTACTACTGAAAAATGTAGTTAAGCTAGCAACATCACTACTTGCAGCTCTCAGACTGATTGTAGTAACTGGTAGACGTGGTGCGTCACAATAAAACCTGAAAAACAATCAAAAGCATCAGAATTG
Source organism: Danio aesculapii (assembly GCF_903798145.1). Taxonomy (NCBI): domain Eukaryota; kingdom Metazoa; phylum Chordata; class Actinopteri; order Cypriniformes; family Danionidae; genus Danio; species Danio aesculapii. The sequence continues at coordinate 13,448,384 of NC_079442.1, forward strand.
CACCGTTTTAATAAATGGCCTTACCAAAATGCATCGTGCTTATCAAAAACAGGCAAAGCAACAGATTAATATTATTCAACATATTTAGATGTAACCCCATTTGTAATCTTTAACATTTTCATAAGTAACTGTAATTTTATTACTCATTTTTTTCTCAGTAACTGTAACAAATGACTGTTACTTTTATTTTGTAATTAAATTACGTAACGCCGTTACATGTAACTAGTTACTCCCTAACACTAGTCATGATTATAAAGGTTTAATAAAAGTATTATGAACACCACTTCAAGTAAAGTGTTACCAATTATTTCAAAACTAAATGTTTGAGCCATAGTTTTTATTTGCATGTATTACTTTTTATTTTTATTTTCAAATACTGTGATTTATGTACAGTGAAATTCAAAATGAATTTTTACCATTTAGTGAATTTGTCACAGGAACTGGGTCCTCTGCTCTACACTGTGGAGCGCATATGTATATCATTATGGGTTCAGAATTGTTTGGTGTGATGCAACATGAATTTTTCTTGTAAGCTTTATTATTTACAAATTACTGGAAAGCAAACTGATTATGATCAACATTTTTCATTTAGTTGTTGTAGTTGCATCTCTGTGAGTGCTTAATTCACACATGTATGTGAAGACTCATCCACCAACCCTTTTCATTCATTTTCCTTTGGCTTAGTCTCTGGGCGTACTCTCACTAGGTGCAGTTGCCTTGACCCATGCTGAAGCATGATTGTCCCTCCTCCCTTCTCCCCTGATAGCCTTCACTCACATTGCATTCGAGCCTGAGCACGTTTACGTAATCAATGATGCGCTGTTCAGTTTAACAGGAAGAGTAGCGCTCTCGCACAGCACAGTGAAGATTTCTTTAGTTATATTATTTTAGTGGTTTGATATGCAGTGAAAAAGTTTTCAACCAGGTAAACAAGTTCTTAAGCTTCAATGGGTGTTTAGACAATTTTCAATATGGTTTCAGACTACATCATAGTACAGAGCGCGCTCTTATAAAGATAATCAATGATATACGCCTAAATACAGATTCAGGCATACTAACAGTGCTGGTACTGCTCGATCTCAGTGCTGCATTTGACACTGTCGATCACAGCATACTTCTGGATAGGCTGGAAAACTGGGTTGGGCTGTCTGGGACGGTCCTCAAATGGTTCAGATCTTACCTTGAAGGGAGGGTTACTATGTCAGTAGTAACCATAGGTCAAGGTGGACACCCATGACATGTGGAGTCCCACAAGGCTCGAATCTGGCACCTCACCTGTTCAATCTTTATATGCTTCCTCTGAGCCAAACCATGAGAAAGAATCAAATCTCCTACTACAACTACTGTATGCTGATGACACTCAGATCTACCTAGCCTTACTGCCTAATGACTAAAGGCCCATTGACAAATTAACAATTGGATGTGCCAAAACTCTCTTTAGTTAAACAAAGAGAAATTTTGCAAAGTTTTTGCAAAGTTATTGCATTTGAGAACAGAGATAAGGTTCTCAGGGTGAATACGTACCTTGGCACTAAGGGTCAAACAACAAAAAATAAGGTCAAGAATCTTGGTGTGACTCTGGAGTCAGATCTGAGTTTCAATAGTCATGTCAAAGTAGTTAGTAAATCAGCATACTATCATCTTAAAAACCTTGTAAGAATCAGATGCTTTGTTTCCAGTGAAGACTTAGAGAAACTAAGTTCATGCTTTGTTCATGCTTTTATCAGCAGCAGGGTGGATTACATTAACGGCCTCCTTACGGGCCTTCCCAAAAAGACAGTCAGACAGTTGCAGCTCATCCAGAACGCTGCGGCCAGAATTCTGACCAGAATCAGGAAATCAGAGCACATCACACCTGTCCTCAGGTCTTTACACTGGCTCCTAGTTACATTCAGAATAGATTTTAAAGTATTACTACTTGTCTATAAATCACTAAATGGCCTAGGACCTCAAAACATTACAGGCATACTGACTGAATACAAACCATCATCATATAAACTAGAAATTCCAAGAGTTCTGTCAAAGCAGGATGAATCGGCCTTCAGCAACTACGCCCGCCGCTGCTGGAATCAGCTTCCAGAAATGATCAGATGTGCTCCAACATTAGGAACATTCAGATCAAGATTGAAAACACATCTGTTTAGCTATGCCTTTACTGAATGAGCACTGGGCTACGTCCGACAGATCGCACTAATATGTTCTTCTCTTCTTTTTCATTGTTTTATAACCTGTTTTAACACATTTAATGTTTTTAATAATTTTTATTTTTTATTTTTCTTATACTTGTTTCTTTTATTCCTGTTTATGTAAAGCACTTTGAATTGCCACTGTGTATGAAATGTGCTATATAAATAAACTTGCTGTGCCTTGCAGTGACGCAGTCAGATATTTTGCAGAACAGATCAGCCTTATCATGAAAGTCCTCGTACTGCTGGTATTAGGAGGTTTGCTGAAGGTGCAGCTGACGTGAAGTGAGGGGTTTGCATCTTTAATAAACTACGACAGTTTGCGTTCATTGAACAGTAAGAATGATTACTAAATTCATATGAAACAGTCCCTTAAAAATGACGTCGAGTCTTCAGTTTCAGGCACAAGCGTGCTTTGCACTCACACTACAAGTGTCCCGCGCTCTGGCACACCTCTTCCAACCGGGCTAGGGCCGGCCAACTGAACTGTGCCTGAGCAAAATTCAGAGCACTCACACTTCTGAAACGAACCGGGAAACGCGCCTGGGCACGGTTCGGATAGCATAGTGTGAGTGCCCCCTCTATTTCAGGGGTCACCACAGCGGAATAAACCGCTAACTATTCTGGCACATGTTTTTACGCAGCGGATGCCCTTCCAGCCACAACACATAACTGGGAAACAACCATACACACTCATTCACACACACTAATACACTACGGCTAATTTAGTTTATTTAATTCGCCTATACTGTATGTCTTTGGACTGTGGGGGAAACCAGAGCACCCAGAGGAAACCCACGCCAACACAGAGAAAACATACAAACTCTACACAGATATGCCAACTGACCCAGTCGGTACTCGAACCAGCGAACCTTCTTGCTGTGAGGTGACAGTGCTAACCACTGAGCCACTTTGCCGCCCTTACTGTCCAAAAGGAAGGACAATAAGGATTACCCACAACTGTAAATTTACTCTTTATTTTTTTACAATAGAAAATTGTTATTTTGTTTTACTTAGAGTTTCTAAATAGTAAACAGTAACATTATCTTATATTAGTGTTAGTATTTTAAACAAGTTAATATATCAAATAAGAGTTAGCACAAAAGTAATCTAAATAGTAATTCAATAGTCAGATCATGCGTGTATGATATTGATGAAAATGTTGTTTCTGACTGGTCAAAAGGGCAATGTAAAGGAGACCAGTTACGGCCCTTTTTACAAGATGTAAAATAAATTTCTGATGTCCCTAGAGTGTATACGTAAATGTTTAGCTCAAAATACCCTACAAATTGATTTTTATCTTGTTAAGTCATGACGTATCAAATGCTGTTTCTGGGTTCAATCATCATTTGAATTGAGAAAATATTCGTTTATGACCCTTATTTTAGTCATATTACACATTCATCATCAAGTGAATTTGATATAAAATCAAGGTGTACATATATCTACAGTTGAAGTCAGAATAATTAGCCCCCCTTTGAATTTTTTTTCCTAATAAAATATTTCCCAAATTATGTTTAACAGAGAAAGGACGTTTTCAAAGTATGTCTGATAATATTTTTTTCTTTCGGAGAAAGTCTTGTTTGTTAGTCTTATTTCGTCTAGAATAAAAGCAGTTCTTAATTTTCTTAAAACCATTTAAAGGTCAAAATTATTAGCCCCTCTAAGCTATATATTTTTTTCGATAGTCTACATAACAAACCATCGTTATACAATGACTTGCCTAATTACCCTAACCTGCCTAGTTAAAATATTTAACCTAGTTAAGCCTTTAAATGTCACTTTAAGCTGTATAGAAGTGTCCTGCAAAATATCTAGTCAAATTTTATGTAATGTCATCATGGCAAAGATAAAATAAATCAGTCATTAGAAATGACTTATTAAAACTATTATGTTTAGAAATGTGTTGAAAAAAATCTTCTCTCCATTAAACAGAAATTGGGGAAAAAAAATTAACAAGGGGCGAATGATTCAGGGGGGTTAATAATTCTGACTCTCTCGATTATGATTTTCTGAAGTATTATATTGCTTTGTAAACGTTTATTATTACCATTTGTTGAGTCTACCCATACAGTTAGAGTGATAGAGCGCTTGGACCTGGAAGCCGCTTTGCGTGACATCACACTTAACAAGCAGATATGTCTTGGAATCTGCCCCTTTTAGGCTTTGATCCTAATTGTGCCACTTCGGCTGTCTGTCGCTTTAAATTCAACTGAGATTTTGCTCCCAGCGAAAGAGGGCGGAGCTACAAATGCCTACTTGTCATTATAGTGACAGATTTAAAAACAAGACTAGCCTCCTATGCTAATGAGGGAGAAATCGTCAGTAATGGGCGGGGCTTTCCCCCTCTGATGACACTTATTGAAGGGAGAATGTCAATCAAAGTGTTTCTGCAGGCTGTTTTATCATGTGTGATAATAAAAATTGAAATTAATAAAGTTTTACCATTAGAAGCTGGCTATATTCATAGACTGTTGCCACACAACTGTGTTTAAACATTTTATAAAAGTGATTTTTGCTAAATATGTCCCCTTTAACCTTGTTTAACACTCCCTGGTCTCCCTTGCTAAAATGTAATACAATTATGACTTTCTGATTTGCAATTTGCTATGTGAATTTTCACATGTAAAATTAAGATATTTTAAGCCTAAATATTTAATGTATATTACCATAAATGCACAATCTAAGAGATTATATTAGTGACTACAGATTTTGTCATGTCATTTATAATCAGTAACTCTGCACATGAGCTCTGCACATAAACAATTATTCATGCATTTGTTACAGTATAATGTCCATTCATCATATCTTTCTGCCTTTTAAAGTGGAACTCTTGACTATTCCATACAAAAATCATGTTTGAGGAATGTGGAAAACAAACATTGCAAAAAAATTAATAATAAAAAAAGTCAAGAAAACAAACATTTTTATGTGGCTTTAACTCATTTTAATAAGTTAATCAGATTTAAACTCATTTTTTAAGTTACACAAAGTTTAACCTAATATTTTTAGTCAGTTTGATTGATGTATTATAAGTTGAGATGACTAGAAAAGTTAATTTCATTCAACTGAAATATTTAAGGGAGCAAGATGTTTTTACAGTGTGATGTTAACAAAGATGTTATTTCATTTATTAATAATGTAATGGCAAATTGTAAATGTATTACATAAGACAAAAGGTTAGTGAGCTTCCCAAATGTTTTTTAGTTGTTACAGGAAGGTAAAGTTGATCTGAAAGGATCAGTGTGTGTGTGGGTGTGTGTATGTTTTGGAGACTTCAGGAAGTGAACAAGCCCTTTCCCTTAGTTGTCCCAGATTAGTTCCAGCTATGCTGTGTTTTCTGAAAATTTGAAACGTGATAGAGAAGAATCTTAGGAATGTGTGTGTTCTCCACTCTATACAGAATGGTAGTTTAATGACATTTGGGTGGCTTATGGTAAAAATGGTTATTTTCACTGCAAAAAAGATTTTCTTACTCAAAGGTATTGTCTTGTTTCTAAATATGTCAAAACACTTTTCTAGAAAAACATATTGTTTTGTTTTAAGAAATAATAAGTCATAAGTTTCCTTAAAGGGCTCCTATTTGACCCCTTTTACAAAGATGTAAGATAAGACTTTGGTGTTTCCAGATTGTGTCTATAAAGTTTCAGCTCAAAATACCCATCAGATTATGTATTATATAATGTAGAATCTGCCCCTTTTGGTGTCTCATCACAATGTAGCTATTTTGTAGCCTGTGGTTTTAAATCCAAATGAGCTGCTCAGATAAACAGCCGTCAGTAATAGAAACAGACACGGATAAAACTGAAATAAGCTCACGAGTCAAAAATACCAAGTAAGTTTGTTTGGTGTATTTGCGGTTGAGTCTATTCCAGCCTTTCTGAAATTATGAGTTTTACACGAATGCCGTTTGCAGTACGAGGCTGTGAAGAGTCAGTGGTTGAATTATATATATTTTTTAAATACCTCAGCATTATAGCTCCAGCCTTGCGCTGTGTTCCCGTCAATTTTCTGATGAGTGCTTCAGCAATCTACATGCTTACAGCAGGGGATTCGTCGGCCGTTTGTTAAAGGAAGGATCAGAAAAGATTATTGATGTAAGGGACTTTGTTAGAGCTTAACAGGAACTTTACAGTACACAGTTAGAGGCTTAGGTAAGGGGCCTCAGACTCCCTTTTTTTACTTTGGTTAAGAATAGAGCAATGAGCTGGTGTTAAACTACATTGCTTTAATGCACTCCTGCATTTGGCTCACACATATACTCTGCACTCTGACTACTTCAACAATGCTGATAAGCCATGGTGGGCATTCCCTCTGTCTCGCGCTGAACACAGTCGAATAATCGCAAAAGGATCGGACCAATCAGCACAGATTAGCATCGCGCTAAGGAGGAGTTTGGGAACAAATTAATCGCTGAACAAAATCATATGGGAGTCGTTGGGATAACTAGGTAAAATTAAATGCATATTATAAGAGAATGATAGTGTTTTTTGACCTTGCATGCATATCAGCCTGCTTTTAATGCATAATAGGGGCTTTTTAAATTTCTCTAATTATTTATTGAGGTGCTGCTGATCTCAGAAAGTTGCAACATATGTTGTAATCCCGGTTCTTTGCAAAACAATATTCTGTGGACACGTGTATACATGTTATTATGGAGACATGGCACCTGTCAATCAATTCGGTGGGCTGGGAAAACTGCAACCCTACGTCACGTTGCGGTGGGCCTAAAAATCACAGGGGTTTGAGTACTATTTTTAAATCAGCAAATAAAAAAAGACTTGTTGTGTTTATATCCCTCTAATATGACAAAAGTTGATTTTCATTATAAGCGCACTTTAAAACAAGCTAAATTATCTGCCAATAGGGCAAGTAAAATAATCTTATTTCAAAGCAAAAACAAGATTATTTTACTTACCTTATATTTTACTTACCTTACCTTATATATATATATATGAACTATAAATAAGACAAATACTCTAGGAAAAGCGTTTTTGCAATGTTTTTCTGCTTGTTCTTCTACTGTGTACTGTCTCTTGTGTCCTCATTCTTGTTATTTCCCCCTTCAAAGCCTCTCTTTCAGCTCTTGTAATTATTATTGGCTGCCTGTCAAGTGTGTCAAGCTCCTGATTGTTTCAGAAGACTGAAAGAAAAGATAAGAAAAACAAAGCAGCTAGAAAAGCAGTAGCTCAGTCATATTCAATACAATAAGCATTATCAAGGAAATGAGAGGAAAGGGAAGTATAAAGTAAAACGTAATGCCATACACTTTAACTTATAATTTACAATTTAACTTATAAGCTTTAACCATTAGGTGGCACTGTGTCCTAGTTTAGTATTTTATTTTATGCATGAGAGTAGTCTATGAGTAAAAGGGCATATACTGAGGTGTTGATACTGTATCCCATACAATGAAGTTGCCAGTCAAACAGTGGAGTTTACTGACAATAATAATTTTTACTATCTCTCTCTCACACACAAACACACACACTGAAAATAGCAAAACTAGTTTCAACTTGTCTATAACTTAGCAAATGACCATGGAATGAGTAGGATAATGAACAGCTTGCCTTTTATACAGCAAAAAACAATCTCCTGGATGTATTTTATCCTATTTATTACAGCTACTTGCCACAAAACGTAAGAATTAGACACAAAATGTTGTAAACTGTAATAATTTATTCATTCTTTAATTAAATGTTGTTTAATTGTGGTTAGCATTGTCGCCTCACAGCATGAAGATTGCTGGTTCGAGTCCCGGCTGGATCAGTTGACGTTTCTGTGTGGAGTTCGCATGTTCTCCCGATGTTCGTGTGGGTTTCCTCCTTCACTAACCTACGTATTATTCACAAGATGGCACCAAACAGTAAAAGCAGTGGCATAAATAGACAAGCTGTGAACGTAACAGTGATGGTCACAATGATTTGATCCTGTGTTATTCAGTGGTTGTTATTTTATAATAACATTATTTGTAATTTTGCTATTAACCAATCATACTGAAGCATTCCAGACAGCCATGTAATAAATGATTGTAAAGGATTTTTGCAGGCAGTTCTTTGCCTGCATGTTGTGCATTTAAAATCCAATCTGTTGATGATCCCATATGAATATGTATATTTGCACAAAGACATTGCTTTGTGCACTGATTCACAGTCATGTTAAAGGGATGGTCCAGAATGTAATTTTAAAGAGCCCATATTATACATGAAATAGGGTCATATGTAGGTTGTAAGGGTCTCCAACAACAGTCTAATATGCATGCAAGGTCAAAAAACACTTTGATGGTCTTATAATCTGCATTTATTTTTACCTAATTATCCCAGCGACTCCCATATGAATCGTTCAGCGATTCATTTGTTCCCAACCCCCTCCTCAGCGCGAAGCTAATCTGCGCTGATTGGACCGATGACAGCCTGCTGCGATTGGTCAACAGTGACAGGCTTCAGCACGAGACAGAGTGAAATGCCCAGCTGGTAATCAACTATATAAAAGTAGTCACAGTGCACACACGCTTCATAGTGTAAGGCTTTTTTCACACACACAACCCTCCTCAGAAGAACTGGGGAGATCGACGTGAGTCTCCTAGCCACTTTACCTGCTCTCTCTCTCTCTCTCTCTCTCTCTCTCTCTCTCACACACACACACACACACACACACAACGCTCCTCAGAAGAACTAGGGAGAGCGACGCGAGTCTCCTGTCTCTAGGCGTCACACACTCGACCTGCTCTTTTTCTCTCTTTCTCACACAAACACAAACACATCACGTTCCTCCTCAGAACTAGGGAGATCGACATGAGTCTCCTGTCTCCTAGCTTACGATGGCCATAGCAACGACAAACGGCAGTGGAACGCGAGCTCACAAAAGCATTTAACGTTAAATCTGTAAACAAATCGGCACGCGTCGCGTTTTTAACGTGGCTTACATGCGATAAGAGAATATAAAGAGTAACCGCGTGTACTGTACCAGGTTAACAAGTAACAAAACACAATAAATACATAATTTGCAAGCTAGAGTAAACGAGGCAACAATTTTAATCGCACTTACTTACACTAGTGAATAAACCTCAACCACTGACTCTTCACAGTTCACAACTCATCTTTGGGTAGAGACTGTCAATATTATCCATCTGAGCACAGCGTGACTTCATTCGACCGGCGGCGTCTGTGTGTGTGTGTCTAGTGTTTTTCTGTGTTAGTGGGCGGGGCCGCAGGTTTCAAATCTCCCTGGTTTGCGCGCGTAACTACTGGCGAGGCTTGTGTTTCGTGGCTGCGTCATCGCGAAACACCTAATGACTCGTTATCAAGACGACTCGTTTGAAGCACTATGAGTCGACTCTTTTATAGATGAATCAATAATTTTAAACACTGTACACTTACAGATTTAAGCCTTAGCTGGATATTTCACTTCACTTAGAGCTGTGTTACACACTACATGGAAGGGCATTTTCAAAAACCCATAATATGGGCTCTTTAAGGCTTGGTTGTGTTTATAAGATGCAAAGCAATGTGTGCTTATGTTTCACTTGAAGGAAATCATGTTTTTTTTCCGAAAATCTTACTTTGATTATGTACAGCTACTTGGCTACAATGAAAAAAACTGTCTTATTTCCTAGTTCCTCTGAAAGGCCCGCCCTCAAGAGGCTCTGATTGGTCATCTATCATAATGTGCTGTGATTCGCGTATTGGCTCACGTCACGCCCATACAAGCATGCGCTTTTGTACTGTGTAAACAGTCAGTCAACCTCATGCCTGCTTTATGCAATAAAATCTGACAAGTGTGTGAGTGAAAATGGGGTGCGGCTCCTTTAAGAGAGATCGCTATTGTGTGTGTCTGTGTGTATGTATGTGTGTGTGAATTGTCTGTTGACGCGTAACACGAGAAGCACATGTGCGTGGGAGTGACTTTTATTTTTCTCTGATGCTCGGATTAAGTTATTTCTCTGTTATATACAGTGACACTGCTGACAGAAGAATAAAGAGCAAGTCTCCTGTATTTTTTTAACTCAACGTGTTACACGTCTTTCACATATATTCGGAATAAGCATGTGTAAGTAATATGTATCGTTTACATATCTTTTGCGAGTTCATTATCTGAGATGTAGAACGCAGAATAAGCTGCCTATAGAGAGACACACACGCACTGTTGAAGAGTGTGTGTGTGTGTGTGTTTACAGCGGTTTGACTGATAAATATGAATTTGTATATAAATCGTTAGCGGTGCCAAACAGCATTTCCCATAGTTTAAATCTTTGCTACAGCATACCGTTAACGCTAGACACTGTACATGTCATGATCAATTTTAACAAATAAAAACACTTACAGGTTGATTTTGGAAGCTGTGTTTTGTCAAATCATGCTCTCTATGTATTTTATAATTCTCTGGAACATAATTAATATTGAACTGTAAGCACTTCTGTCTTTGTGTTGTCCCTTTGAACGCCTAAATATGGAAACAGAAGAAGCTCTGTGGAAATAGCAGCGTTTGAACGGCATTTTAGCTCTCTCTGCTGTAACATTGCAGTACCTCTGGCCACGCCCGTTAGCTTCATTACACATGAACTAAAGTTTAAAATATGAGATCGTAGTGGACCACCCCTTTAAAACAGTAAGAGGCAATCCCTAAATTATTCCTACAATGTCTGGAGCATGGATTTGTCCAAAATATCTTGGTATGCTGAAGCATTAAGAGTTCCTTTCACTGGTCAGCACAACCCCTTAATAACATCTAAACACCACACAAGTCCATAGGGTTGTCAAAAAACCAACTTCTGTACCAATTGGAACTTCTAGTTTAAACAACATTAGGGTGAAGATAATGTGTCAGGATAAAAGATCACAGATAAAGTTTGCAGGTGAACACAAATATATCCTCTTCAAAATCAAACAAAAAATATCCTCAGAAGGATAAGAGAGGCACAATGCACTCTGACTTGCCATCCAAAAAAATGGACACACACCCAGAGCGCAGCTCGTACCAATTGGTGAGCTCTCTGCTTCCCATGTTACTTGGCAACCATATCCTATTAGCTTATATTTTAGTTCTGAGTCCCACAGCTGCAGTGATATGTAGCAAAGCCATACAAAGAGAACAGAACATGTTTTATGGAACTGGGTTATATGAGTTCAAGCTACATGTACACATACTTGAAAATAGTTAACAAAATTAATGGTTAATAAAGAAAAGTTTGTAAATAAAACATCACATTCATCCAAAAGGCAGCTTTTATCTGACATTTTTGTCAAAATTGAGTTATTCACATATTCCTTTTAAATGACAGCTTATTTACATAGTTTTTAATAAGGTATTTACATTTTAGGGGTTGTTATTTAAAAATCAAAAAAGGTTTTATCTACAAAGTCAAAAACTAGCCCTATACGGGTTTTTTTTGCGAGCCAACCAGCATTTCGAATGCATGCACGAGGACCAATCAGAATCAGCTTTCTTTATCATTTCGCTGGACTGCTCCATTGACAATGGGAAAGACCAGAAAGAAACACAAAATCAGGGTTGGCTAAATAATGCTGCAAAATGCACACAAAATTGAGAAGAAACCTAAAACTGAAAAGATGTGTGTAAATGTGATGATTTAGAAGCATTTTTTGACATTTAGATGAAATGTTAAATATTACATTCTTGAAAAAGAAATAGTTGTTTAAAGAGTAATATATTACATGTTAAATATTGATATAGTCAGTGAAACATTTTTCAGTGTTTATTAAACACTGTTAAACAACTCATTTGCTCATTGTCTGTTTTCATTTAAAGTCTTTAAATTTGATATTTAGCCTTGCAGCTTATATGCCCCTTGAATTTAATTCATGAGGCATATAATTCAATAAATATAATTCACATAAAGCATATATTCAATAATTGTCATATTAAATACATAAAATTAACATCTGCACTGGACAAATATTTATTTATAGTATAATATATATAGCACAGACTTGTATGCTTAATTTGAACAAGAATAAATATTCATCCTAAAACATTAAATAAATGCAATGTACATTGCAAAAAATGTAACCTTCTCAAGCATCAACATATTGTTACAATACCAAATTAAATTTTTCAAATGAAATTAATAAGGAGACTGATTGTATTTCTTGAAAAATAAGGCTTTAATTAATGATCTGCCCGACAGAAGCTTATAATTCCTAGTGGAAAATGACTGTTTAGAATTAGAAGGTTCTATCTGCATTTGCCCTTGTTTTCTTTTTACCCCAATTTGCAAATTTAAGAGAATTTTGATAATTTATATTTAGAGTACATTTAGGGTCTCTGTCATGTTAATGTATGAAAGAGAACTTTTACACACACACACACACACACACACACACACACACACACACACACACACACACACACACACACACACATTGTTTGCTATATGGAATGCAAAAACCTTGAAGCTCAATATTTCAAAATCATTTAGAAAGCTGATAGAACCTTATAGTTCAAAGGCAACAAGCTGTTAATTGGGTATTATGCTGGCCAAAGAGAATGCCCTGCTGTGCCACTGCTTTCCTCACGTGCTCTGCACCTGCTGAATCCACATTGGTCGATTAGTCTGTTTTGTCAGGATAAAAGATCACAGATTCAATGTGCAGGTGAACACAAATTTATTCCTTTCAAAATCAACCAAAAATTCTCAAAAGGATTGTCATGGATAAAGCAAAAACAAAAGAGAGAAACAAACCCTGTCAAAACAAACTCACATGCTCCACAACACACAATGACAACACAAACAGGTAAGTCAAGATGCACTGGTCACAAGCTGTTGCCTATCAGACTATCTCTACATCCCCTGTTGCTATGTCTATAGCTATGTGTTTATGTGCCTGTTGCTGGGGCTTCGCCCCCCCCCCTTAACTCTTATTTACTCTTCTATGCTACCTCTCGCCTGACCTGTATTCCCTTAAAATGTTTGATTATGGGTGAAGGGGTTCAATTTTCACTGCATGTAACATTGTTTGTGACAAATAAAGGCTTTCATCATCATCATAAATAATTAATAACATAATTTTCATTTTTGGGTGAACTAACCCTTTAATTTAAACAGGTGTAAAAAGTGGTTGATGGTTGATAATATGTATTAATTATTGAGACTTAGATATACTTGGCTGTCCAGCAATGGCATTTCCTGTTCATTTTTGAAGTGAGTTCTGATGCAGTTCATTGAGGCTCCAGTTGATCTTTGCTGAAGTTGGTTGAGGAGAGAAAACCACGTAGATGCAGGTTTTTTGAAGGACAAAGCTAAGCTCTATTGAAAACTTTAGTCAACCCAGGCTCATTGTAAAAATGTACCGCTATGTACATTTCTTGAGAGCGCGAAATACATCCTTGGAGGCACGTTTCTTTGCAGTTTTTGTTTTCACAAATCCACCAGAGGCTGCTGTGTATGCTTTTTTAAAATCTCAAATTTCTCGCGCATGTGCCATTCACGCCTGCTGTTCTGGCATAAGTCCTCTGTTGACTAACTGACTGAATGACTCATCGACTGACCCACTCTCCTTCTTCCCTAAACCCAACCAATAGTGTTATAAAAGCATTGACTGACCTGCCCACCCACTTCCCTAAACACAACCGACACTTTAAAAAGAAATCCATAAAAAGAAAAGCCCTTGTCTGATTTTTACCACTTTTTACCACATTGTTAATCTGTTATTTACTTGTTTATTTTATTTTTCGTATTCTGTTTTTGTCTTACCTGCTTTCTGGAACTGTGCTTGAATCCCGTAAGTGTGGTCAACTCCTCTTTGCATCTCAAGTGCGTCGACGTACATGTCGAGCTAACTGGACAAACTGGTAACAACGGGAAAGCCGTCCATATGTAGGTAAGCGGTCAGCTGGTAAGCGTGAAAAGCAACGGCATCATACCGCCCCATTGCGTTCCTTTTAAAGATGAAATCCAGCCATACACTACATAATTTGCAATCTCCAGAAATGTATATAGGGCTACATTTTCAGAATGAGCCTGTGTTGACTTTAGCTCAGCATCCCCAGATAAATTTCATGAAGAACCTGAATCAGTTGCAAAAACGATATAAAACAAAACAATGACATAACGGTTTAGTGCCCACATATAAAGGTTATAGAACTAGAATGAACTGGGTTAAAAATGGTGCATTTGACTGTTTCAATATTAATTTAGAATGAACTCTCCATTCCTGTGGATTGTAAGCCTGTCTTATTGTGATTTATTTTCTGTTGCCATAGCAACCAGAGGTCTAACTTTACCTAGGTGTTGAATTACTGTTTGGGGTTAATTCCTCTGGCACCTCTTTTGCTGCTTGGTGAGAGGTATAGTGGGATATGTATTCATTTCACAAATAATTGTTCACCTGATCCACCTCTGTTGTTATGACATGTGCTGCTTGTGAATAACTACAATATTAATTTCTCAGCAGAAACTACATCAAAAGTAGAAAATATTGGTCAAAAAATTACATCTACAGACAAAATCACCACTGACAGCAAATTTCACTCATCATCATTACAGTAAAAGATAAATATATGCTACATAGATGAAGGTATTTCATTAGACACAATGTGACATCATCATCAGATTTGGAAAATTAAAGGAACCTTGGAAGTACAGAGCAGTAGACAATAAACTTATAATAAATAAATAAATATTTAATAATAATAAAAATAATTCCTTACATTTATATAGACACTCAAAGCGCTTCACACATTGCGGGAAATCTCCTCATCCACCACCAGTGTGTGGCATCCACCTGGATGATGCAATGGCAGCCATATTTTTTTGAAGGACATCCCTGGATTTTTAACAACCAGAGAGTCAGGACCTCAGTTTCATGTCTCATCCAAAAGACGGCACTCACTGAGCAATATAGAGTCCCCGTCACTATACAGGGACATTAGGACCCACACAGACCACAGGTTGGGCACCCCCTGCTGGTCTCACTAACGACAGCAACCTGGCTTTCCCATGTGGTCTCCCATCCAGGTACTGACCAGGCGCAGCCCTGCTTAGCTTCAGTGAGCGAGAGCTAGCTGCCAGCTAAAATGATGCATTTAAATGAACAGGAATGCACAACGGGAATTTGCAGAGGTATGTAGGCCCACAATAGTACAGGTTGTTATACAGCAAACAAAAGACATAGCTCCAAAAGAAAAAACGTGCTGTGACAATGTCAACTATATTGAGAGTACTGAGAAGTATTTAGTGAAGTCCTGCAGGTGTTAGCAGACTGAGTTTAGTTGTTTAGTGGGCTGAGAAAAGCTCCTGTCATTTTAAAGCCTGGCTTACACTAACTGCAATTTTTAACAATCTTAAATGATTGTAGCTTGTCAGACTCCCCAAATATGAGTTTCATGTCACATTGTAAGATCTCAGTTGTCAGACTGAATGAAAATTAGGATGTACAAAACAGGGAAAAAAATCTCACCCAGAGTTTGACGTCATCCATCCACATTCATTTTCCTGCATCATCAGACCCTAGATGCTCGTTGAAGCTAAAGTCACACTGCAGTGCAGGAAAGTGTTTGAAATTTTCTAACAATGCCAGAACTACATCAGAGTTAAAATCTGATCCCAATGGCTATTAAACGGCTGTTGGTGAACACGTCAAAACAACTATCAAATAACCCCAGATTTTAGCCTAGGATTACAGAAATCCTTTAGGATTTCCCAAATTTGTTTGAGACATCCCAATCATAGCTGAAATTGCACATTGTGAGGAAAGCTTGAGGTCCAGCGTAGGGGTATCCTGATTATCTTTTAGTTGGAGCCGTAGGTGGAGTAGCAGATAGTGCAGATATCCCTTAAAACAAAAATTTGACCACACAACAAACGAATAGGTTAGAGAAATTTGCCTGAATACACCAGCTAAAGTGGCAACATGGCTGCCCCAGCAAGGGAATGGTAAAAATTGCCATCGGTAACGATTTTTAGTACAAACAAGCATCTGTTTTATAACAAATAAATGTATAACTTTTTTTTAACAAAAATTATATTACAGTATTTAACAAATATTAACTATAGTACAGGCAAATGGTCAAGACAAGCGGCAAATTGATGATAACAGTAAAAAAAAACAAAGGTAAAAAACATGGCAAGGCAAGACAAGGTAACACGTTGTTCGCTCACTTACAGTGTACAAGACCCAGACCCAGCCCTCAGCTGTGTGTGTGTAATCAGGGAGAAAACAGGTAATGGTGTGTATGAGGTACACAATGGGAGTTGTAGTTCATTAAAGTGGTATGTGTGTAGTTCTCCGGAGGGTCTATAGGCTTTGGTTTAGAATTGGTGGTTTAGCACTGGTGGTTCATACGACTCCAGTGGATCAGGAGGCTTAAGATTATGAGGCACTGGTGGGTCATATGGCTCTGGTGGAACTGAATAGTCACATGGCTCTGACGACCATGGGAAGTCACATGGCTCTGGCAGCCATTTGTCGGACTCAGGTGGTGGCTCTGGCCATTCGTGGGGCTCAGGTGGCAGCTCCAGCCATTTGTTGGACTCAGGTGGTGGCTCTGGTCATTCGTGGGTTTCAGGAGAATTTGGCTCCCACCATTCAGGGGATTCAGAGGGATCTGGTACCCGCCATTAAGGGGATTCAGAGGAATCTTGAACCCACCATTCGGAGGATTCAGAGGAATCTGGCAGCACTGGAAAATCTGACAGTGACAGAGAATTTGGCGGCTCTGGAGGATCTGACAGTAACAACAATGTGGGTGATGCCAGCTTGATTGTGGTAGTAGCCAGCAGGTCTTGCTGTTCTTTCCAGCATATGTTTTATGCAGCAGATACCCTTCCAGCACCCATCATTGGCAAACCTTACAGAACTCTTCATTGTGTATAATATGAATCTCTTGACTTGCTTTAACCTAAATCCTGTGGACAGTTTCACTGGTATCTGTTTCTTGTTAAATTTATTTATTATGATACTCCCCCTTATTTATATAATTTTCTTGTTGTAGTTGTTTGCTAATTTTGATGTGTTGTAATCTGTTTTAATTAGTCTTATTGGGAAACCCCTTGATCTCAATAAATTCAATTCGATTAACTAAATTCAATACTGTCAGAAAAGTCTAGTGGCAGAGAATTAGATTTTTACAGCATATCTGGTATAACGTTAATGTTGTTTTCTCATGGTTACATCTAAGAATGTGTAAATAAACAGTACAGTTTTCTACTTAATGCAACATGATCCACCAGTTGTATGTTCTGAATGCAACAGGGATGTCTGAGGAAATCTTCTACGAGCTGAACACGATCAGGGTTTTCTGAAGCCCAAATAAAGCATAAAGAAACTTTAAGGGGAAAAAAATCTGTTAAACACTACTTTGCTTGTACCTTCTATAATGACTACAGACAATAACTCACATGACAGATGAGCTAGTGACGCCATATTGATGGTGTGTCTAGGTATATAGTGGTGTCTTATTTGTTATGGCGTACTCACACTAGGTACAGTTGCTTGAACCGTGCCGAAGCACGATTGTCCCCTCTCCCACGACGGCATGCACTCACACTGGGTGGTTGTGTCTTTAATAAATTACGACAGATTATGTTTATTAAAATCTAAAATTGGTTAATAAATCCATATGAACAGTCCCTTAAAAATTTACGTCACATCTTTCGGGCGAAGGCGCGCTTTGCACTCACACTGTAAACGTATCTCGCCAAAACCCAACTGAACCGTGCTCTGGCACACCTCTTCCAATCGGGCCAGGGCTGACCAACTGAACCCCGCCTGGGCCCAATTCGGAGCACTCACATTTGTAAAACGAAATGGGGACAGGCCTGGGCACAGTTTGGATAGCATAGTGTGAGTGCACTCTGTTTCAAGGGCCAAGAGGAAGGGAAAGGCAGAAGGATATTTGTTTTTCCTACTATGAATGTCAATGCTTACAGATTTTCAGCTTTCTTCAAAATGACTTCTTTTGTGTTCAGCAGATAAAAGAAACTCATAAAGGCTTGGAACCCCTTGAGGGCAAGTAAACAGTGAGTACATTTTTAATTTTTGGGTGTATTATTTATTTAAGTCACTAAGCTTTGACCATTAGACAGTCAACAGGATGAATATTCAGTTAGCAGAGTGATTAAAGTCCTTGATGATTTTTGTGTTTCTGGGGTACATGTCCTGCAGAGAGAGGTGAACAGACACTGAGATGTGCTCAACCTAATTCTCATTCTTGACTGTAGCGTTTCCCATACCACACCTAGATGCAGTTAATAGACTTGCAGTTAAGTGGCCCCTAAATAAATAGATTTCAGGATTGCTGCAAAGCTCTGAACTTCCTCAGCTGGCCTGATTTCTTGCATTCTTGTTAGCTATTATGTCTTAAACAATTGTATCATCTGCAAATTTAATATTAGAGGTGAAGCTATGGAAGGAAACAGTGATATAGAGAGAAAGAGAGAGTAGAGCAGGGGACTCAGGACAGCCCAGCGGTGGCCCCCTTTATTCAGGGTGATGGAGTTGGGAGTTAATTAATCTACTTTCATCAGTTCTGCCAGGTCACAAAGTGCAGAGTCCAGTCAGAGTGAGGTATTCAGGCCGAGTGTATAATACAAACATTTTTGCATTTCCTACAAAAACAAACTGACAGCTCCAATTTGGTAAGAAATTATACTCACAGAAGGTTCTTCATGTTATTTACCAACTGTTAGAATACTTTATGAATTGAATATTAACTGTTGTTACTTGTAAAATGTATTCATTCATTTTCCTTTGGCTTAGTGCCTGATTATCAGGGGTCACCACAGCGGAATGAACCACATACTATTCCAGCATAGGTTTTACACAGTGGATGCCCCTCTAACCGCAACCCAGTACTGGGAAACACCAATGCACTCTCACATATTTACACACACTTATACACTACGGCCAAATTTTGTTAATGTTAATGTTCCATATGTCTGAAATATTCTGAAGCAGCAATTCTACATTTTGATTGCTTGCCGCCGAACTGCGTCATAGCTCATTACCATAAAGTTGACTTGATTTCAACTCTCCTCCATGTTCACACCAGCGAAAACGCGCCGCACTGCTCCTCGCCGCCTGCTACCATTGAAAATGAATGACTTCCGGCTATTGACGCACTTGCCGCTTTCTGTGTGTACATACAGTAAGAGTTATTTTGTGATCTGGTGATGCGCCCCATGGGGCATGATAAACTTAACAATATCCTGAAGTGTGTTTTTTGCTGAAGTTTCCAAATCTCGTAGTGTGTTGAAATCCAAATCCTCTAAAGGATTGTTAGGCTGCATTAATTAGAGCAACTAGAGACAGGAACTCTTCCCAAAAGACATTATAGTTTGAACGGCATCTAGGCTAATGTTAGTCTGTTTTTTATTATCCCGAGGCCATAATCCTAGACTAGGCCATATCCTGAGCGAATTCTTTGGTGGTCATGGAGGAGTAGAGAGCATGAGACTGTTTCCTGAAAGACCCCAGTGACAAACGAGTCTTCGCATTGATTCCGTGGGCCAGCCTGTACACCAGCCGGTGACCTCTCCCACCTGCAGCTTCTCTACAATGGACGTCCAGCCTTCAGCCTCCGATGCCTAGACTGCAGCTCTGCACAGGAAGTCTCTCTTCCTGTGCAGGAAGAGAGACTGAAAATTGGACTGACAGTTTCAGTTTACTAGAACTTTTATGTGAAGCTGCTTTGACACAATCTACATTGTAAAAGCACTATAGAAATA
Source organism: Danio aesculapii (assembly GCF_903798145.1). Taxonomy (NCBI): domain Eukaryota; kingdom Metazoa; phylum Chordata; class Actinopteri; order Cypriniformes; family Danionidae; genus Danio; species Danio aesculapii. Next base: position 13,468,256 of record NC_079442.1, read on the forward strand.
AAGATGAATTGAAATGAATTGCAAGTTTTAGATTAGAGGTAATAAAATTGCCAAATATTTTCCTCATGTGTGTGCAGCAAGCAGATTTCATTATCGTTTAGGATTTTAAACTCCTTAAATCTAAGTCTGGCTTTGTGCACATTAAAAGCACTGAATGCAGCTAAGCTTGCAACTGCACACAGACCCCTCTCTGGACAGCTAACAAAGCCCTGTCAGAAGATCTTAATGATCTTGAAGATGAGGGAGCTTTAAAAACAAACAGCAAATTTATTAATTGAAAAGAAACACTTAAATAAATACCATGTAACATGATCCTTTTATTTTGACTAGGAGAACAACCTTGTTGCAGCATGTACCATTTGTAATAGATGACTGAGGGAGAAAACTGCTATAAACTGTTATTGACAACAGAACTTAACACATTTGCTTAGTCAAACAAAGATCAGCATCAAGTATGACAACAAGACTCCTAACCTGTAAAAAGACTGAGGAGGTCAGCCTGGCTGATCCTGCTTTCAAGAAGTTTAGTACTTCCGATACTCTCCTGGCTGCCTGATATTTTGGAATGTTCCACAACCTGGAATATTTGTATGGCTTTTAATTCTCTTTTCCTCCTTTATGTTAAGCTGCTTTGACAGAATTTACATTGTAAAAAGAGCTATGGAAATAAAGATGAATTTAATTTAATAAGGCTCAGAGAACAGCAAGAGGGTCTCTGGCTAAAGTCCCAACTGGTTAAAATGGTATTTCTATGTGGAGTTTGCATGTTCTCCACATGCTGGCATAGAGTTCTTTTTGGTGCTCTAGTTTCCTATTATAGTACAAAGACATGCGGTATAATGAGAATTGGATAAAGGCTAAATTGGCCGTAGTGTATGAGTGTGTGTGAATGGGTGTGCTGTTAGTGCTGGAAAGGCATAAAACATAATTGGCGGTTCATTCCACTGTGGTGACCCATGATAAATTAGATATTAAGCCGAAGGAAAGTGAGCGAGAGTGACTGTGAATTGAATAAAAGCATTTTATGTAAATGACAAGGCTTATACACGTGGCTATGAAATGGTTACATCTGTGTTGTTGTGTTGATTTTTTTTGTTGTGAAAAAAAAAAACACAATCACATCACTTACTGTACTTTGAAAGTGTTACCATTCTCCACAAAAATCAACCTATAAATTTCATAATTACAATATATTCTGTAACTGATCAAACATCTATACTAAATATCTGTACTATAATTAGACTTCTGTTAGGGACCCAGATCATATTGTTAGCTGCTACTCTGAAGAAATATCTAGAGCATGATATATTAAATCTCAGTGCGGAACTTGACAGTGGAATTCTTCATCTTCTCTTTGTAGACCTTATCGAACTGTTCATTTTGTGACACAGTGAAGTGATTTTTCCAGTCTCCAACTTTACCTTTTGAAAAGAGAAGATAAAATGTATTAGTCAGAATTCAGAGGGACTAAATGGGATGTTTCAGTACTTCTTTCACCTTTCCGCATGAAGGGCGAGATCTTGAAGTCCATGACTGGGAGAGAGGAATAGTTGGTCATCTTGTTTTGTTTCATTGCATCAAACTGAACGTCTTTCGTTATCTTCTCCCTGTCATTGACTGAAGTGGACAAACCCAAGAAAGAACACAAATGGTCCACTTCACGTCCAGTGTCCTGGTAAAGACAGATTTTTTTTATTCCAAACTATTTATCACTGTATTTATAACTGATTTTACAGCTACATGTTACTTTATGAACTTACTTCAACCAAATCCTCAAAGAACAAGTACAATAGGTTAGAATAAGTCTGTTTTTTTTCCCAGTATCCATTGACATGGTCATACCAAGGACCAAATACACCTGGAAAGAAATGTCCGATGTTAAATCTTATTCCAATATTTATGTACAGCATGTAGGGGTTGCATGTAAAAACATTTTGTTAAAAGTTAAAAGCTATCTTGTTTTTGTAAAATTTTATTAATATTTTTAAAGAGCCCTTATTTTGCTGACATGCGTGCAAGGTCAAAAAACACCCTCGTTGTCTTATAATATGCATCTAATTTTACCTAATTATCCCAGCGACTCTCATATGATTTGTTCAGCGATTCATTTGTTCCCAAACCCCTCCTTAGCGCGAAGCTCATCTGCGCTGATTGGACCGATGACCCAGTTTATTGAGATTGGTTGACTGCGTTCAGCACAAGACAGACAGAAATGCACACCACGGCTACAGTATGAATTAGCAGAAAGTATTTGAGATCCCAGTGCAGGAATGCAATAAAACAATGCAGATAAACACCAGCATACTCTACTCTTAACCCTAACCCCAAGTAATGACAACGACACACATTCAGTATTAATCCACACAATGGCAAAATTTGAAAATTGACCGTGTGGGAAAAGCTGATGGTGGCCATAGCAAAGGCAAACAGCAGAGGATCGCCAGTTTAGAATCGCATTTAAATCGGTAAAGGAAGAAGCAGGCATCGCGTTTTTAACATAGTTTTGGACCCGATATGTGAACAGCCCCATACAGATTTAACTGATTTATAATCTATACGCCGCGCGGGGTGATTACAACTTACAACACATAATTAAACACATGTTTTGCAAACTACACAAAACGAGGCAACAATTTTAATGACACTTACAGTACATGTTATGATCCAGAGGAAGAAGAAACACAAACAAACACAGCACTAGGTTGGCTATACTGTGGTATTGTTGTGAGAATGAACTTTAACCCTGCATTCCCCACAGCCGAATCTCCATCTGTCAGTGATCGTCATCTTCATGTCATGATCAGTCCTGTGATCCCTCGTGCCTCTGCTAGTGTCTGAAGTGAAAGCACGTCCACATTTTACCGGAACTGTAACTCCATATTTTGGCGATGTACCGTATCGATGTCAATGCGATCAATCAAAAGATCCAAACCCAACTCGATTTGTTTATTCGACTCTGAGTAAAATATTTTGCTAAAGAATCAATAGTTTTAAACAAGGTGCACTTTTAGATTTAAACCTCAGCTGGATGTTTTTATTCACTTAGAGCTGTGTTACACACTGCATGGAAGCTCATTTTCAAAAAACCCATAATAGGGGCACTTTAAAATTATATTAAAATGGCTGTTTAAAATGGTTGAAATTGTAACTTGAATGCTAATTTATTTTTATTATTAGACATTTGATCACTTTTACTTACTCTTTCCATCCATGAATTTCTGTAAGTAGGTGTTCCAATCTCCTGGTTCAGGCTCTGCCATGTTCATTCGATCAAAATGAAAATAGGAAACCACATTGTCTTTTGCATTCCGAGCTACATACACAACCTGGAATAGGTGAAAAATGTGAAGGACATTATGTGTTAATAAGAGAAAACTATTGTCATTAATTCACAGAAAGATGCCAGAATAATTATGTTGTTTTGCTGATTTACAAAATGACAAAAATCATTTACTCTGTCAAGTTTCTCAGTGTGTGTTTTGTTTACACTGGAAATACCTGTAATGCTAACTCACTATACAAGTAGCTCAAACTCACTCATTAAGAGACAGGAACCGGTGGACGTGCAACAACTTAAATCAAAAAGTGAACAAAAAATAAAAGTATCTATCTGGGAGCCTCTCCTTGGGACCCGGCGCTTGTTAAACACTCGTGCCAATGGGTCCCACCCACACTAGTCACCAATGCCAACCGATTGATAACAGAGCTTGCATTTAAAAGGATAGGACCAAGATGGCGCCGATGACGATGGCAGCCTCCGTGTCGTGCTCTGCAGTAGTGTTTGTGTTTTTGTTAGTTTGTCCTGTCTCGAGTCATTTTCCTACAATTAGTTTCACCAGAGACGAATTGTTGGACATTCGGGCACATACACCACCGAATATTTTTCCATACCTGGATTTATCTGATGTTCTGTTGGACATCGTAGTCGGAGGAGCCGCGGTGCTGCTCAAACGCTTTCAAGCGCGCAGACGAGGAAAGCGTGCAGGCGCGCTTGTGAAACTCAGACAGCGCGGATTTCGGACCGCGCTGCCTAGCATTCATCTAGCAAATCTCCGCTCTCTACCCAACAAAATAGACGAACTCATTCTGCTCTCTCAGACAAACAGGGATTTTCTGCATTCAGCTGCTCTGTGTTTCACGGAAACCTGGCTGAACGACACCATACCGGACAACGCGCTTCACCTACCGGGCTATCAGCTGTTCAGAGCGGATCGCGACGAAGAATCAACGCGGAAATCACGCGGTGGCGGGACGTGCTTTTACATCAATGAAAGGTGGTGTACAGATGTAACAGTTTTAAAGAAGATGTGCTGTCCAGATCTCGAAGCACTGTTTATTAACTGTAAGCCTTTTTACTCCCCGCGCGAGTTCTGCTCGTTCATCCTCGTCAGTGTTTACATTCCTCCGCTCGCGCACGCGAGTCTGGCGATACAGAGACTAGCTGATCAGATCACGGTGTTAGAGCAACAACACCCGGACTCTGCTTTAATCATTCTCGGGGACTTTAACAAAGCAAAACTGTCCCGTGAACTGCCAAAATATAGACAGCATGTTACATGTCCCACAAGAGACAGAAATATACTGGATCACTGTTATACTACAATAAAGGATGCATACCGCTCCGTCCAACGAGCAGCTTTGGGACACTCTGACCATTGTTTGATTCATCTTATTCCAACCTACAGGCAGAAACTGAAAACAGCCAAACCTGTATTAAGATCTGTGAAAAGATGGACTAACGAAACAGAGCGGGATCTACAAGCCTGTTTCGACCTCACTGACTGGAGTGTTTTTGAAGCTGCTGCAAACGATCTGGATGAGCTCACAGAGACTGTAACATCTTATATCAGTTTCTGTGAAGACGTGTGCATTCCTACCAGGACTCAACTCACATACAATAATGACAAACCATGGTTCACTGTAAAACTCAGACAGCTACGTCAGGCCAAGGAGGTTGCTTACAGAAATGGGGATAGGGCCTTGTATAAACAGGCCAAATACACACTGGAAAAGGAGATCAGAGTCGCAAAAAGGAACTATTCTGAGAAACTAAGGAGTCAGTTCTCTTCCAGCGACTCAGCATCTGTGTGGAAAAGTTTGAAAAACATCACAAACTACAAGACACCATCCCCCAGCACTGTAGACAATGAACGACTTGCAAACGACCTGAATGAGTTTTACTGCCGGTTTGAGAAAACCCCCCACACCCACTCTGAACTGCTCTTCACGCCACCATTAACACCACCATCCCCCGCCTCCCTCATACCTGCCCTACAGTTCAGTGAAGAGGAGGTGTGCCAGGTCTTCCGGAAACAAAAGAGGAAAAAAGCACCAGGCCCAGATTTTATAACACCAGCCTGTTTAAAATCCTGTGCTGACCAACTGGCCCCCATCTTCACCCTGATCTTCAACAGATCACTGGAGCTGTGTGAAGTGCCCTCCTGCCTCAAACGCTCCACCATCATCCCCATCCCAAAGAAACCCAAACTTACAGGACTAAATGACTACAGACCGGTGGCACTAACATCTGTGGTCATGAAGTCCTTTGAAAAACTGATGCTGGCTCACCTGAAGGACATCACTGAACCCTCACTGGATTCTCTTCAGTTTGCCTACAGAGCAAACAGGTCTGTGGATGATGCAGTAAATATGGGACTGCATTATGCTCTGCAACACCTAGACAGACCAGGGACCTATGTGAGGATGTTGTTTGTTGACTTCAGCTCGGCGTTTAACACCATCATCCCAAAACTTCTCCTGCCCAAATTAACTCAGCTCTCTGTGCCCACCTCTGTCTGTCATTGGATCAACAGCTTCCTAACGGACAGGCAGCAGCTGGTGAAGCTGGGAAAATTCTCATCTAGCATCCGCACAATCAGCACTGGCGCCCCCCAGGGGTGTGTCCTCTCCCCACTGCTCTTCTCCCTGTACACGAATGACTGCACATCAAAAGACTCCTCTGTGAAGCTCTTGAAGTTTGCAGACGACACCACACTTATCGGCCTCATTCAGGACGGTGACGAGTCTGCCTACAGACAGGAGGTTAAGGAGTTGGCTGTCTGGTGCAGTAACAACAACCTGGAGCTCAACACGCTCAAAACAGTGGAGATGATAGTGGACTTCAGGAGAAACCCCCCTGCTCTCCCCCCACTGAGCATCATGGACAGCATTGTGGCAGCAGTGGAGTCATTCAAGTTCCTGGGCACCACCATCTCTAAGGACCTGAAGTGGGACACTCACATTGACTCCATTGTCAAAAAAGCTCAACAGAGGATGTACTTTCTTCGTCAGCTGAGGAAGTTTAACCTCCCAAAGGAGCTGCTGAAACAGTTCTACACCTCCATCATTGAATCAGTCATCTGCACATCAATAACTGTCTGGTTTAGCTCAGCTACTAAATACGACCTCCAAAGACTACGTCGAATAGTTCGGACTGCTGAGCGAATCACTGGTACAACCCTTCCTACTCCCCAAGAACTGTACTTATCCAGAGCGAGCAGAAGGGCTGCCAAAATCACTCTGGACCCCTCACACCCAGCACACTGCCTCTTTGAACTTTTACCTTCTGGTCGACGCTACAGAGCACTGCGCACCAGAACAGCCCGACACAGAAACAGTTTCTTCCCTCAGGCAATCCATCTCATGAACACTTGATGATAATAATTGTGGAACCAACATCACTACTTGCTATACACTTTTATACACATATACACTTATTTAACAACACACTTTACATGCCAATTTGCACATAACAGCTGCACATATAACGTTGTATATAGTAATAAACATGTACATACACTTGTCAATCTGTATATTTGCACTCACTACTTACTTCTATTTTTAAAAAAATATATTTATTATCTGTTTTTTGTCCTGTCTCTGTAATCCTGTTGCACTGTAGAAGCTCTGTCACGAAAACAAATTCCTCGTATGTGTGAACATACCTGGCAATAAAGCTCTTTCTGATTCTTTCTGATTCTGATTCTGATTCTGATTTAGGCATGGGACGATAACCGTTTTCAAGGTATATCGGTTTGGAAAAGTCAATGTTTTTAAAAACTTTTTCTGTTATACCATTCCTAAGGTATATGTAAGATTTTTTTATTTAACATTTTAAATTTTTTTTTTTTAGGACAACAGTATCTCCAGCAGAAAAAAATATCCAAATATGCCGTTTTAAATGGTAAAGAAATCAGTGTTTTTAAAACTAATGAAGACAGCAGAAGTCAGTGATTCATTTGAGTTATTTAACCTGATATATTTACTGTTTCAAAATATTTTTTAAATAAATATATTGTGTTCAAAGGGGAAAAAAGTTTTAGTTTCTTACCCAGACAGTTAAAAAGAATATATTTTAGCATAATCCTGTGATACTGTGAAATCGTGATATTTTTATACAAGGTTATCATACCGTCAGAATCTTATACCGGCCCATGCCTACTTGCGCTACATGTCGTCACAACGTGTTGTTACATTTTTTGAGATGCACATCAGGGTTGATGTCATCCATGTCCACTTGATACAGATGTATAAATCAGCCTTATGTGACCCATAGTAACATAGAGCACTAGGAACTATGCTGTATTAATCAAGGACCTTTGCTGCAGTACCATGGCTGCACCAGGTGCAATGATATCACACAGCACTATTACCTAGTTACCTAGGCAGGGAACTATTTTCCAGTGCAGCCCAATTTCATTTCTTCTGCTGCAGCCATGGGATGGCAGCAAAGTTCGTTGATTATTACACCAGAATGAGAGTATAGTTCCTAGCCTTATCCACTTTTCATTATTCATCAGGCTTGGTACATGGTCCAATTACCGAAGAAAATTACAGATTTTTTTTGAATTTTTTGAGTGAGATTGTTATGATCAAATCCGATTCGATGATTTATGCTAAGCTAAGGTAAAAGTGCTCCCGCTAGACCTGGAGATCAGCTGAATGGAACTGATTAACTCTAGGGAACTTGTAAGATGGGCCTATTTCTCCCAAAAAGTGGAATGTTGCTTCAACTTTTAGATGTGAAAAGAAAAAAAAGTGATTTATTGATCATAAATTCTAAATGCAGACATACACAGTGCAATTTTTGATATTCATAAGAGTTTGTCCGAAAATAGTTTAGAGACAATGATTTACGACACAGGTTTATAACCTAGTGAATTCTTAAGTAATTGCATGAAATTCCATGCCAAAAAACAAGGACAGAGGAAAACATTGCATTCTATTTTTATACTCTCTGTAGCTCTCTCTCTCTCTTTCTCTGTGAGCTATTAATACAAGCTATGAATGTTTACTACACAAAACACAAAATACAGGTTCAATTTTAGCACCGGGAAACCAAACTGGTTCCCTGTGTGTGTATTTGTGAATTTTAATTGTAAAATACTATTTCTGACGACTCATGCATGACACGCTCAGAGTTTATCATCCTGGGGTGCATATCCGAAAACCATCGTTAGCCAACTAAGGTCGCAAGTTGTGTCGTTACATAGTTCATTGATTTGGCGTTTCCCAAATCCATTGTTCCAACGAACATTCGCCAACTTCGTCGCAAACTTCTACACTTGCAACTACACCTCTGGAGCTGTAGTTAGAAACATAGTTCCTGACTATGTTCTATTCCCAGTTATCCCCCCATGCCCTATTCGTTTAGAACCTTCTAACATTTAAACTTGGAATTATTTTTTTCAAGCATTAAAGTCATCACTGTAATTTGCTTTTAAAGTATTTTTTCAGTTCAGTTTTAGAGATCTTCATGTTTACAATTGCACTCCCTTCACAGTGCACTTTGAAAACATTGATGTCATTTTGAACACAGCCGTGGTTCATGACGAAAGCTATAGTTGACCTATTATTTAAAAGCGGAATTTATGTTAAGTCTCCAAAGCTTGTGAAATCAAAAAAATCATAGCATACGTTAATGCTTTTAATTTATAGTAGGTTGTTTATTTAGAATCTGTACTGTATATGACATGAGCCTGTTAGTTAGAACATTTCTGCATTGGTTTGCGTGTGTCAATATGTAAAAGTAGACTTTTCAAAATAAATAAATAAATAAATGAATAAACAAACAATATCCTAGTTAATAGTAATCGTCATCATCGTCATTAATATTATTATTATCAATAAAGTAGGATTTTTTTTCATTTCCTAATAAATAATAAATATTTTATTTCTTAATAAATGCCTCACTATTTATTTATATGATTTATATATGATATTAGAATACCTGTTAGCTTTTGTAAGTGATTTTATGTTAATTTAGAATAGACTATGGAATATTCTCAATAATATTTGTAAAGGAAACAGGCCATATGTGCCGTTTACATATATTTAAATTAATATGGAAAGCGAGTGCATGTTTTTACCAAAACTAATATTGGATGTTTTTTAATGCATATAAATGTAAAACAATATAACTTGCACAAAGAAATTATGGGGTTCTTCTCTAAATAAGTTTTGTACCACCCCGTTTAGAGCATCATGATGGGCGTTATAACTAACGTGGTTCAAACGATGGATCTGCGACAGAGAAACTACAGATTTTGGGAAACACTAGTCACTACATCATTCTTTTGCCAAACAATGCATCGTACTATGATTGTTCAGCCGCGAGTTACGTCGTTGTTTGGGAAACAACGTTTTTTAACATGTTATAAAATGACGGGGAGCTCATGAGATGCCAGGCTTGGCTAAGTTCCTCAGACATAGTACGAGCCACAACCGTATAATCATCAAAGATTTCCAAGCAACTTCCTCAGACAGGAAAAACATTTGTACAAGCTTGCATGACAGTAAAAACCGCACCATGTATGTCCACTTCAAGGCCTTGGACAAAAAACAAAGTCTAACTCTGGTGATTAAAATGACAGAGCAAAAAGGGTAATAAAATCCACTGTGCACTTAAATATTAGTTATATATATTAAATGACAGAATCATGAAATGTTGTATGAATTACCTTTGAGTTCTGCTCCCAGAAGGACTTGGGGACAAGCTGAACAGGTAAATGAGTTTTAATGAGTCGAGGAGAGGTTGTCATATTATCAGCCAGTTCCGTTCCTGAAAATTAAATAAATGTGGTTCTAAATTGTATCCTTAGACCACAAAATCAGTCTTAAGTTGCAAAAGCCAAAAATGTAAGAGCCATTTCTTTATTCGATTAATTCTTTATTGTAATTGTTTGTCTTTTATTTTTCTTTCTTGAGGCTACGTGCCTACAGGTCAAAGGCCATTGAACAGGAATGTGAAGGTGGAGGTTTGATTTACTGAGAGTGCACAAATTTTTGACGTTGAACTTGGCCTTGCCTCTGCTTTGTGAAATTTCTTTTCCAGTCCAACTTGTTTTTATTTTATTAATTTAATTAAAGAGCTATATTCTACATTTCTTTATTGTAAATAAAACAAATACTATTTCTGAATGATTAACTCTTCATGGATTTTTTTCTGCAGCCAATCACAAGCATCAAAGATCCCAATCAACATCAAATGTGGCATACAAAGGAATGTGAAACTCTGGATAAATTGCCACTATAATATATACACAATAATGAACATTTGAACACAATGATAAAGATGGACTATGTATATAGTCTGACCTGGTGCAATCACTTTAAAACAAGACTCCAGGAATGGCACTCTCATGTAGATAGGCTGAGAAGTATGTTCCTCTGGTGCATCTTTACCAAAATACAGAAGGTCTAGAATATATGACACCCAGGTGGTACCTAGAAGAAGAATGGAGAAAAGGAATCCATGGAATAAACTGCAAACCTATAAAATGATAGTCTGTCTAACACTTTTGTACTCAAGATTACAGCATGCCGTCTGTATTACATGTCTGAAATCTTGGGTAAATAGCTTGTGTGATATAGGTTCAAAGTTGTCATGAAACTCTTAATCCTGCTTGATAGTTCTTTAATTATACCTGCTAGCAATCACATCATCTACAAAGCAAAATCCTGACAAAAGTCTTGTCGCCTATCTAAGTTTTAGGAACAACATATAATAACTTGACTTCTAGTTCATCGTTTGGTATCAGAAGTGGCTAATATGAAAGGCAAAGGCCAGATTACGCTTACTTTACCAAAATAAAATATGATCATGCCTTGATTTTTAATTATTTAATTAGGACAGTAAGGTCTGACTTTGCTAAGACTAAAGTCTTGTCACTTAACAGAAATAATTTCAATGCCTCCTCCATCTTACCCCAGACATGCTCAATAATGTTCATGTCTGGTGATTGGGCTGGCCAACCCTGGAGCACTTTCACCTTACAGGAACTTTGATTTGGAGGTTGAAGTATGAGAAGGAGCGCTATCCTGCTAAAGAATTTGCCCTCTCTTGTGGTTTGAAATGTAATGAGTAGCAAAAATGTCTTGATACCTCAGGCTGTTGATGTTGTCATCCACTCTGCAGATCTCTCGCAAGCCCCCATACTGACTGTAACCCCAAACCATGATTTTTCCTTCACCGTACTTGAATGATTTCTGTAACAATGATGTTTCATCAGAAAAATCTACCTTCTACCACTTTTCCAAATGATTAACTAGAAGTCAAGTTATTGTTTGTTGTTCTTACAACTGTGATCGACGACAAGGCTTTTGTCCGGTAGTTTACATCTAAGAAATGTCAACACTCGTTTTACTCTATATCTTTGTGCATACTGAATTATTACATTATTAATCTCTTAATGAACAGTCATCATAAGTTTTTAGCCAAGTGTCAGGTTTAATAGTCTTGCAGAGGTTTATAACTGCAGTGTTTATGCAAATCGGATTGTATGCAAAAGCTGTGAGGATACACCATCTTAGTTACAGATCCAGGAATAGGCTAACGAGAAAGAAACATTTGGAGTTTACCATATTAAACTGTGAAAATCATTAATCTTCACTTCCAACAGCAAATCACTTATTTAAATAGGAGTATAAGGGTCAGTTTGAACGCTTGCAACTAGCAATTAGGCATGCCAGCCCAGGCACACATAGTCATAGACCACTAATGTTAAGCCATTCACTATGGTACCTCAGGCACAACTAGTAACAGGCAACTAGTGTTAAGCCATTTGGCATGGTAGCCCAGGCACACATATTTAGTAAAACATGGTCTCATGAAAAATATACAAAGTCATGGCCCCGTGGTCAGTTCCCTCACCTGCTTTGGGGTAAGTGGCGATTAGAATGTCATCAGGTCTTGCTTGAAAGTTTTTCACCTTTTCCCAGTTGTCAGTGAAGTGGTTGATCATTGAGATTCCCTCAAACTCAAAAATTTCAGGCCTGGAAAATTTCATCTACAGTATAAAAAGGGTCAGGTTATTGCTGAAGTTTCAATGCATTCGTTTCTGTTTGGAGTTAATCTTTCGTTTTAGTTTAGTTTTAGTATCTTTCGAGTTTTGAGGTTATGCTCACAGAATTGTCAAAAAATAACTTAACATGATAATTCTTCTTATATTTATTAAATATTACAAATTTCCAAAGCGCATTCAAATGATCATAACATATGAAATAAACTGTAAGTTATGTTTAGGCAGCACAGTGGCACAGTGGGTAGCGCTCTTGCCTCACAGCTATAGGGTTGCTGGTTCGAGTCTCAGCTGGGTTTGTTGGCATTTCTGTGTGGAGTTTGCATGTTCTCCCCGTGTTCGTGTGGGATTCCTCCTGGTACTCGGGTTTCCCCCACAAGTCTAAAGACATGGACTATAGGGGAACTGGATAAGCTAAATTATCCGTAGTGCATGTGTGTGAATGGGAGTGTATGGTTGTTTCCCAGTTATGGGTTGCAGCTGGAAGGGCATCCGCTGCGTATGCTGAATAAGTTAGTGATTCATTCCGCTGTGGTGACCCCAGATTAATAAAGGGACTAATGCCGAGTTCAGACTGCATGATTTGAAAAGTAATCATGTCACAGAAGTTTTTACACTGCATGACTATCTGAGCTAGCATTTTGTCGCTGCTTTGTTTACACTGCAAGATGGATCGCGACAGAGGGTTTCACATTGCATGACTTTACAATAGGATGAATTGCCAACAAATTCATCCAAGCTACGTCTCACAACCAAAAACACAAAGTATATCTTTTGTTATTAACTACATAACGAGAAAGAAGCCTTAAATGGGGTAAAAAAACTTATTTAAACATATTTGCTCACCTGGGTTTGAAGGGAATTAGCAATTTCTCCTCAACTTTCTTTTTTGACCCAGTTGTTATATTGCCCACATGAGTGCTTTTAACTTCTCCCTCAACCTCCCACTGGCGTCAGGTACCCACACTAGTGAATGCTGCTCTTTCATTGGCTGTAGACGATTATCGATGTTCTTTTCAGTCAAAACTCATTTCATAAATATTTAGCATGCCAAATATCTCACAGACATCGGCGACTCATCTGCAATTCTCTCAGATGGTGTCTTTGGTAGTTCACATTGTGTGATTGTTACTTACGTGAACAAGCAATGATTTGCCTGTGATTTTAGGCATTTGTCAGCGATTTCTCAAAACTTGTCGGCGAGTAAAAATCGGGGCCAAAATCATGCAGTCTGAACTTGGCATAAGCCGAAAAGAAAATGAATGAATGAATGAAGTTATGTTTTGCATGTTCTTACCTGGGAGTGCATAAAGTGTATGTAATTATAACATTGTAGTATTAAAATGGAAGAAAATATTTAGAAAACTGTTACTATTGATCACCTTGTGAGTTTGCAGGAATTGTAAATTCTTAATGTGTACATTTTAATTCACAGAATTTTTTAAAACAAAGCTTATAATTTTCATTTATATTTTCTAACCTGTATATGTCTATCCATATTTACACTGTAGTTGTTAATTTTCATTTAAACTTTGTTCATTTTTCAATCCAATTCACAATAAAGAGTGAATGTTAAGGGTTTTTGACTTGTTACTTATTAATGCATTTTACTTCAAAATACTTTATTAAAAGGTTTTTAAATAAAAAAGATTGATTTACTTACAGAAGACAAGTCAGGGATGTCCATTGTGGTGAAACTGTGTTTTATATAGCAGATCTTGTACAATTTGCTTTTGCTCTTCTCAAACACGTCCTGCAGTTCCTTGTTGAACTACATACCATACTGTCATGCAATGCTGATGTCACAGTTTATCTTGTTCTTTCCTCTTTCCTCCACCCCTCTCCCTACGTGTACTTCGCACGTAGTTTCACACAGGATTTTCAAGTCCAGACAGTTTTTACTCTGTGCACTTTAGCTTGACCATGATAACAGATGTAGTTTCCGGCATTTTCTGCACACAGATGCACTCACCATCCCCCTACAACACACTGTTTACTTGGTTTAAGATGAGTTCTTTTATAGTGTTGCAACAACAAAGGAAATAACACAAAGGAAACTTCCATGGGCTAGAGGGGTGCCTGAAAGGTTTGCTTTGGCGTTGTGACAGGAAGTTAGCATTGATCTCAAAGGAGCAGTTTCTTGAGACTTTGAGGAAAACAGGCCTTTAGCCACAGTGGTCTCAAATTACTTCCAGCCTCTTTTTTGCAACTCGATCTAAAGCGACAAAACTGTATGCTACTTTTACAAATGACTTTGGCTGGTGTTTGTTGATTAAATGGACACCAGGAGGTGGGAATCAGCAACTTTTGTTGTTAGGAACATTATTTATTAGTATAGGATTGTTTGCAGATTCATCGCACAATAAAACATAAAGACCATTTTCATGATGTGCAGGATATAAAACATGTATAGGTGAAACAATGCCATCTTGTGGACATGTCATATAAACAAATACATTGAAACTTACCTGGAGCCAAGTATTAAGGGTTTTGGAGAAATATTTCAGACACCAAATTTCTCATGAGCCTAGTATTATACTTATAATGATTTGAACATACAGGCTACCACAAATACAGAATGAAATATTGAGTTATGTGACTAATAGATAAAATATATTTGTCATATTGCTAAATTCTGAGAAAATGTTATGTAATTTGTAAATAATTTTTTGGAACAACTTTGTCTTCATTCATCTATATGTTGTGGTCATAAACACATATAAGATGGTTGTGAACTGAAAAAAAAAACTATTTTGGTTATCTAAATGAGAAATGCCAATTAAATGCTCCATTTTATTTGTGGTATTTGAGGATTATTCAGAGATTTTTGTTTCTAAATAACATCTTTGCTTTTAGACATTTTGGCTAGTTGATTATTGCATAGTAGAGTGACTGTACGGTACTTAACAAATCAATGAGCAAGACTCAAATGAGTTTGAGAGCATATAATGGTAAAGGTGCACATACTCCTAGACATTCATTTCATATTCCTTTGGTTTCATCGCTTTATTCGTCAGGGGTCGCCACAGCGGAATGAACCACCAAATTATCCAGCATATGTTTTACATAGGTGACACAGTAGCGCAGTAGGAAGTGCTGTCGCCTCACAGCAACAAGGTCGCTGGTTTGAGCCTCGGCTGGGTCAGGTGGCGTTTCTGTGTAGAGTTTGCTTGTTCTCCCTGCGTTCGCGTGGGTTTTCCTCAGGGTGCTCTGGTTTCCCCCACAGTCCAAAGACATGCGATACAGGTGAATTAGGTATAGGCTAAATTGTCTGTAATGTATGAGTGTGAATGGATGTTTCCCAGAGATGGGTTGCAGCTGGAAGGGCATCCTCTGCATAAAACATGTGCTGGATAAATTGGCGGTTCATTCTGCTGTGGTGACCCCGGATAAAGAAAGGGACTAAGCCGAAAAGAAAATGAATGAATGAATGAATGTTTTACACAGCAGATGCCCTTCCATTTATGTATATATTGTATATATGTATGTATTTATGTGTGTGTATGTATTTATGTGTGTGTATGTATGTATGTATATATATATATATATATATATATATATATATATATATATATATGTATATATATATGTATATATATATATATATATATATATATATATATATATATATATATATATATATATATATATATAGAGAGAGAGAGAGAGAGAGAGAGAGAGAGAGAGAGAGAGTTAGTTTTTTTTTGTATAAGCTGCATATTTAACAATAAAAATAATACCAAAATCTTACAATTATGACATCAACATCGTAAAAAAAAATAAAACATAGAAAAAGAATAATAATTATAATAATAATAATTAAAAAAATCAAAGAGTATGGGCTACAATAACATTTGCAATAGATAAGAGTTGTTTGAGTTTATTCATAGTTCTGGTTGCTTTTCATCTTGAACATCCTTCAAGGGTTCTATCTGTCTACTTATATTTGTGTATAATTACCCAATTAAATTAAAAAGGTTTAACATAAAATATTTCTTATATATTTCATATAGTCTTTTTATATAGACTAATATTTTATATTGTTTTATTTAACACATTTTCATTATTTTACCGATTTAATACCTATATTAATTCGCATTCTTTCTATTTCATCACCTTTGCAGTAACCAGATTCCTGATAAATATGTTTGTGAATTTTATTTCGTAAGTGCTGTATGCTAGCATGCAGTGAGTTTGTGTATGTGAGTATTAATTTAGGTGTTTATGTGAGGATGGTGTATATGCAGGAATCGAGTTGTGTGTGTGTGTAAACGTGGGTGTTTACGCAAGGATCGCGCTTATATTTATGTGCGTGTGTATGCACGCATCAAGTTTATATGTATATGTATAAAAGTTTCATACATCTTTTGAACATTCAATAGGATAGGTGTATATGCGAGTAATTTATAGGTGTATATGCACGTGTTATGTATGTGTTGATGAGCGAAGTTTGATTTAAATCCTACATGGCGCGTCATAGCCATCTGTGTCTGCTTCATTGCCTTCTCTTCTGACACCACTAGTTTGAAGCTGCAGAGCACCGAAAC
This sequence comes from Danio aesculapii, assembly GCF_903798145.1. Classification (NCBI taxonomy): domain Eukaryota; kingdom Metazoa; phylum Chordata; class Actinopteri; order Cypriniformes; family Danionidae; genus Danio; species Danio aesculapii. The sequence continues at coordinate 13,485,102 of NC_079442.1, forward strand.
TATAAGTTTATTGAAACTTAAAAAGCCGAACCACTTCCACATCTCTGCATTAGTCTTTCCTGTCTTATCAACTATTTCATCTGAATTCTTTCTTGTGGAAGCTTGTTGATTCACATCTGTATTCAGGGCACTCATTTTGTAGCTAAAACTTTCTGTGACAGAGCTTAAACAACTGCTGAGCGCTGGCAGCATGTCTGTGATATACGTCATCATGCAAGTGACATCACGCTCTCACTGATTAAGTGACAAGTGATAATATAAGATTTTATATATATGTATAATAAAAAATCTATACGCAAATTTATATCAAAATACCGGAAATGGGTTTAAAAATCATATAACAGTGATTGAAAAAAAATCTATAGCGATATATAGATATCGAATTATTGTCCAGCCCTAATTATTATTGAACATAAGTCTGTCCCTTATGCTACACTAGTCAAAATTCTTATTTCTCTTTTACCAGTTATTAAGACAGACCAGCTTGTTCACATTTTCTGAGTTTAAAGATGCTGTTTTATTCTGCACAACAGTGCCAGCAAGGAGAAAAGTCTTTCACATGGTAATGTGGTTGCAAGAGTGGACAAGTATTTGCAAGCTAATGAAGAATGTGTAGCATGGGCTGCGGTATGAGCTGACCACCACTCTAGAGCAGTGGTCCTTAACCACCGGGCCGCGGACCGATACCGGGCCGCACAGGAAATCATTAATTATTTCAGTTTCATTTATTATCCGAGTGTGAATGATCTTTTATTTTGTAAAAATGACCATATTCTCTCACTTACGTCTCGGTCACTTGAGTGCCCAAATTTACCCAGCAAAGCAGCAAAGTGTAAGATTATTAAATTAAGTCACTGATAAGCACCATAAGCACCTCCCATCAAAGACATCAAAAGCAAATGGCCATACATGTTTGAGCAAATCTACCTATATTATTATACAAGAAAAGCTCAGCCAGGTCATGTAGCAGTGTGGTAGATGGCATATATCGCCCTCTGAAGGGCACCATATTGAAGTGTCGTTCCAAACTTAAGTGCTCAAAACTGGTCACCTTGAAGGTCCTTGTTGACTTTATAAAAGCAAACTCATGAATAATGTTGTCAAGAAAGTATTGTCCAGTGAAGTTGCATTCCTCACATTTCTGAGAGAATCCGGTTGAACTTTTGCTCTTTGCTAATTTTAGTATGTTGTAAACCAGGGGTTCTCAACCTTTTTTACTTCTGTGCCCACTTTCTCTGATCAAATTTTGAACGCCCACTTGTCTGACATTTTCTCTAAAATGTAATGCTCATTTAACCCTTTATTTATTAACATGAATATATAAAAATACACACATACATACATATATATATATATTTTTTTTTTAATTATTTATTTATTATACATTTCTTGTGCCTTCTGTTATTTTCTATTATCAACATTTTATAAATATAAATATATATATATATATATATATATATATATATATATATATATATATATATATATATATATATATATATATATATATATATATATATATATATATATAATTTTATTCAAATTTAATTATATATAAAACTAAAACTATATAGTAATATATATAATTTTAAATATATTTTAGGCTCATTTTATATATTTTTTAAAAACATACACGGATTCAAAGAGAACCACAGGTCAACAGGGAGATTGCAAAAGACCAGCTTCTGCTTTAAACTGGACTGACTGAATATCTACTATTAAAAAATATACAGACAAATGTAAAATACAGTAAAACACCTCAAATCTGTTAAAACGCGGCGATCAGTTAAGTTTGCAGCTGGATATTATTGGCAGATTGCCTGAGCGCATCTGAAGCTCATATGCAAGTTTATTTTACAGTCTATGACAGAAACACCATTGAGCCTCGCTAGATCCTCCTGTATGGGTGCTCGTCCATTATAAAACACTCACAGGACATTATTTTGGACAACTATGCGGATATATTAAATAGTTCACACAAAAATACACAAAGAGAGACTTTCACTTCACGCATAGTTTGCGTATGAACAGACGCGATCATGAGGCTGTTTTTGCGCCGAGTTTGAAGTTATCAATCAGAAAATAGGAGAAAGTGCATTACTTTTATTTTAATATAGCATAATAATAATGAAATACAAAAATTATATTGAGAGCTACTTTTAAGCTAATTTTCTCACCTCTCACCTGCGGCCCACCGGTTAAGAATCTCTGCTGTAAACCACTCTTTTTAGTATTATTACTAAAAATTGCCTTCTTGGCCTTCTAATGGCATCCTGTTTTTGAACACTATTTCATAGTGTAAAAACGTTAATGTTTTTATCTGTTTTATTGAGGTGCACCACTGCAGCTGCCATTTACACAACCCACACCATACCTGGGAGTCCACGACTAATTATGACTGGTACACCTGTACTGAATGTGAACTTAAGATTGACCATAAAATATGGACTACAAGTTAGGACTGCTGATTACTGGTATATGGACTACAAGTTCCAGTCATGCAACACACATACACACACGCATGCAAGCACACCTGCTCCAATCTCAATTGATTACACTCCCACAGCTGATGCTACTCATGGACTGATTACACACACATATATACAGCTCACTTTGGCACTCTCATTGCTGAGTCTTGTTATGCTGTTTGTGAACATTACAATGCGGTTTCTTTGCCTTGCTGTGTTAGACCTTTGCTTTGTTTGTTTTTTTTGTTTTGTTTGTTTTTGTTGCCAGCCTGTACTGACTATTGGCTTATGATTTGACCAGGGGTCCATTTTTCATACCTCACTTAAATGATCTAAGATGATTTGGCAGATCCTGGATCTTTTAATCTTGATGACTGATCTCAGGCTAATTTGGTTCTTCAAACAAGTTCGCTAATCAGATTAAAATGTCTGGATATACTGATCTAAGATCGCTGCGTGTGTTGTGAAGGACAGATTTATCGATCCTCGAAATCATAATCAGCAATGCAATGACTGGCTGATGGCAGAGCAGTGTAATGATCATCTCAGTAATATACAATTATCCATGTGAGCTGAATTACATGAAATTCGTAGTAAATGTAAATATATAAGTTTGTAAAATATAATGCGCCACAACTTTTTACATTTGTTGTGGGCTGCAGGCTTTACACTTTCATGTGTCAAGAACATTTATCAATTTACTTAGTTTTACATTAGGAATAGATTAATTGGCTTAATAACTGGCTGTTTAAATTATTTCTGCATCACAAAGCATTTTAATATTGGTGAAGGTGTCTGAAACTTTTGTGAAGCATTAAATCCTCGGCATAGGCTATTATCAGTCTAAACATGTGAATGACTGCATAACTTATAATTCCTTTAAAAAAAATAAACAGTCGAATATTGTGCATGTTGTCTTATCAAATTGTACTAAAGCTGTATCGGTACCTTAAAATAGTATGCATTTGTATCCAAAAAGTCCATATTGATAAATATTTTAACCCCTTGGGGAGAGAACACCCCGTGACAGTTTTTGTACTTTTATTTCAGAGTGCAGATTGCATAGGTTTTATTTTTAATATTTTTTTTTAAACTTATGTTTAACTTTATTTTTTTACTTTTTAAAGTTTTAAAAAGTTAAATATAAAGAGTATAGTTTTAAAGAATGAAACGATCCTGGACCGTGTCAAAACGTCAATAACCAAATCCAGCTAATTGAGTAATACACATACGAAGAACGGACCCAAGGTCTCTGGATTCCCTGTATACATCTGTTTGCCTCTGTTGCTTGCCTGACCATCCTGCTAATAAACCCTGCATTGGGGTCCACACCTCCGTTGTCAGTATCCCATCACAAAACAAATGTGACTACTTTAACAAGTAGTCACAGTCCTTGTTTGTAAGATGGGTTGATTTGAGTTTATATTTCTCTGTCTGGTTTCTGTCTCAATTAAAGATGGTTTAAATTGTGTTGCACTTCAACTTTGAAGTTACGTATTTTTGTAAAGTTGTTTTGTAGCACCTTATATTTTTAAGTTATTGTTTTAATGGAACTGCATTTACAGTATATTAGGATACATCTTGGGATTATTATTTTTTTTAATGCGTATGTTATATATTGTCTTGTGGGCGTCTATGTAAGCAAAACTTTTTTGTAATAACAAATTTCTCCTAAGGGAGATTACATTCCATCACACACCCATTTCTTGCTTTTTGATGTTAATAGTGCAACAGAAGTATCCAAGCATTTCTGCTTTTTCCTATCACACTACCTAATCACCTGAAACATCCGGTGGGAAATTTCCCTGGCCATAGTGCTAGCCCTAACACACACCATCACCACTTTACTCCACAATGGCACGTTCCCAATCTAAGCAGGCCTGGGAAACTCTGCTGTACCAAAAAATAAATTGAAAAAATTTTGACAATTACTGCCTTTGGACAACATAATGTACTTTTGAGGCTTTTTTTAGTCGAGAATGTAGTTGTTTAGATTGCAACTATGCAGTTTGTTTATAAGAGTAGTGCCTATTTTAAAATATTTACAATTTCTGCACTTTGGAGAAACGCATAAAGGCCAATAAGAAGAGCAAAAATTGTTTTTGTCTTCTTTTTTTTTATTCCTAAAAGTCTTAAGAGTAAACACTGAGACACGTGACACCCGTCACAATATACCGATTGCAACAGAGAAATACTGTAGACTGTAATAGACTGTAGGGAGATATCCCTGTAGACGGATGGCATTTCATGTCACGTTAAGCCTTACAATCTTAAAATGTCAGCAAAATCACCCGTTTTGTCATCACTTTAGACATTACACTATAGACAATTATTCAAATACAGAGGGGGTTTAATAATTCTGATTTCAACTGTACAAGTTTGCTGAACTTAATGGTTTAGTTAGCTGAACTTTTCTTAATACTGTAGGAAGAACAAACAGAAAAAATTAACTAAGTTTTATAAGTCGAGTTAAAAGATTTTTTGCAATGTTTAGTTATATACTTTATTTTTCCTTTTTTCAGCCCTGTGGTCTCTGATTGAAAGGAGGCGACTTTCATCAAAAAATAAAATGATACTGTACATAAAGCTGGACAAAACTGATGTTGTCTTAGTGTTTGTTCCCATGTAAATATTATTTTAATTTTAGTTGAATAAATGCTGATTTTGTGACTGTTTGTGACTAACATTATTTCAGAGTGCAAATCTGGCTAAAAATCAACTTTACATTTCAACATTAATTGTATGATAGTTTGGTTGATGTTTTAATATTTTTTCAATGTTGGTTTGAGTGTAAATAGTAATTTAATTTTTGTTGAATAAATGCTGATTTTGTGACCATTTTGATCTATTTATCATCATTGAATTAACATTTATTTAAGGGTGCAAAACTGGTTAAAAATCAATTTTGACTTTTAACGTTGTTTCAATCAGGGCCAGATTAACATAAATTCTTGGTGGGGCTGAAGCCCCAGGGCCCACGGAAGAAGAGGGCCCTTGATTGGCTGAAGAATTTATTTGCGCTATGACTTGGAACACACTTTGCGTTATGCTTTCTCTCTTCAATAACATGAAGCATTCCTTTAGGTTCGCTGCTGTTTAAAAAGAGTGACGCCAGGGCTAAACTGGGGCTCGGAGTGGTTTTAGCTCAATCAGAATAACGAACAGCCATGTTTCAGTCACCTATAAGGGTGATCAGATGTCCCAATTTTCCCAGGACAGTCCCTTATTTCGGCACTACCGCGAGAACCCTCCAGTCAAAGATAGGCTAACCAAGCTTGTCGTAGAACAAAAAATAAAATTCATTCTTCGCTATTGATTACCTTGTACATTTTGTAGCAACAGAAGCTGGAACAGGCGGAATCATGCTGAATGGACTTCAGTTAATGGATAACTGTCGATTATCAAAACCTCTATCATTGCAGAGTATGTATTTCAGTTAAATACACTCGGTTATGCTTTACAGCAGTGGTTCCCAACCTTTTTTTGCCTGAGACCCCCTTTTCCCCTGAAAAATAGTAGGCCAAGTGTAACTGAAAAGCGTAAGCCTTTGGCCTTTAAAATGGCCCTATTTGAAATTCAACAATAAAAATATCAGTATTCACACAGGTGTAAAAAAAATAATGAAGAAAATTAAATTTTAATACTAGCGTGTTATTAGTTATGCTTTATCAATTAGGGTGAGGATTGCTGCAAGACGAATCAGTGAGACTGTATTTTTTTTTGTGGCCGGATGGATTACAAATGTGTCCATTTTGGTCAGCTAGGGCAGTGGTGCACAAACTTTTAATAACCGCGGAGCGGTCAACGCTTGACAATAGGTGCGTTCGACATGAAGCACAGCTGCAGGCGGTGATCAACGAGAATAGCCGAGCGCAGGCGGGGGCTGAATTGAAAACGGAGCCGTCAAGCTGGACACTCCGGGGTTCAAAGTTGCGGCAGTCATGATGACCGATCACATGGTGTCATCATTATTTTATTTATAACAACAAAAGATTTACAAACAAAACAGAATACAGTCTCTACAAACTATAGTTCATTTTCAAACAATAAGGGAATTATGAATTATATACATTACAAACTCATGAGAGAAATAAGGGAAAACAAGAGGGTAATATAAACATAAATTCGAGACAAGATGGCGGCGCGTTTAGTTCGCGAGGCTCATTGTCTCTCCAGTTTCTGCAATTTTGCAGTATTATTCCTGCTCATTTCGGGTCTGTTCGTGCAGAACAGCAGTGCCTTTACATCGTACACCCGACAGGACATCTTGGATATTGGTATGTGCATTCCGGACAGTTTTATTAACAATCTTCGACTCATTCCTGAGATCGCCAGAACACCCGGGCCTGAGAGCCCTACCCGGCCGGGCGGAAGCGCTCGGAGGCGGCGCAGAGAACGTAAACAAAGACGGGGGAAGCGCGGCGGGCTAAGAGCTAAGCTAAAGCTAACACCACACTGGCTCTCTTTACCCAGCATCTTTCTTGCCAATGTACGGTCACTGGTGAACAAAATGGATGAGATTCGACTGCGCATCAACCACAGCAAAAGATTATGGAACTGTAATGTCATGTTTTTTACAGAAACATGGCTAAACAGCGGGATACCAAACAACGCTATATCGCTAACGGAGCATCAAACATTCCGAGCAGACAGAACAGCGGATGACTCCGGTAAAACCAGAGACGGAGGATTATGCATTTATATTAACAAAGCTTGGTGCACAAACTCTGTCATCGTTGGGAGACATTGCTCTGTTAACCTGGAATTTCTAATGGTTGAATGTAGACCGTTTTATCTGCCACGGGAGTTCACCTTCACCATAATAACTGCTGCTTATATCCCTCCCGACGCTGATGCCAAGCTCGCTATGAATGAACTTCATGCAGCCATCAGCAAACAACAGACTGCTCACCCGGAGGCTGCTTTTATTGTTGCTGGGGATTTTAATCACTCAAACTTAAAGACAGTGCTCCCCAAATTCCATCAAAACATTTTCTGCCATACAAGGGGAAACAAAACTTTAGACCAAGTTTACACAAACATGGCTGAAGCATATGCTGTGACCCCCCTCCCCCACTTGGGTCAATCAGATCACCTTTCTTTGTTTCCCAAGTACTCACCCATCGTCAACCGTGTGAAGCCATCAGTAAGGACCATCAAAGTGTGGCCAGCGGGGGTGGACTCCACACTCCAGGACAGGTTTGAACACACAGACTAGAGTATGTTTGCTTCCCAGGCCACATGTGGCTCTCACACAGACATTGACAGTTACACTTCCTCTGTTCTGGAATATATCAACACCACCATAGACAGTGTTACAACCCAGAAACAGATCACCACATACCCAAATCAAAAGCCATGGATGAACAAGGAGGTGCGCCTCCTGCTGAAGGCACGCAACACTGCCTTCAGATCAGGGGATGCACAGGCCTACAGCACTTCCAGGGCTAATCTGAAGAGGGGCATCAAAAAGGCCAAGCACTGCTACAAGCTAAAGCTAGAGAAACACTTTTCCAACTCTGATCCTCGGCGCATGTGGCAGGGCATCCAGGCCATCAGCAACTAGAAACCCAGCCAGTCCACACCCACAAATGTCTCCTTCCTGAACGAGCTAAATGACTTTTATGCCCACTTTGAAAGAGACAATACAGAACCCTACACCAGGAACACTTCCTCAACCGACCACTCACCTATCACACTCACCTCCTCAGAAGTCTACACCTCACTGAGTCGGATCAATGTGCGTTAGGCTGCTGGACCAGACGGTATCCCTGGGCGCGTCCTCAAAGCATGTGCAGAACAGCTCGCTGGGGTATTCACAGACATTTTCAACCTGTCGCTCAACCTAGCAACTGTGCCAACATGCTTTAAAACTACCTCTATTGTGCCGGTGCCCAAACACTCCAGCCCAACATGCCTGAATGACTACCGCCCTGTAGCACTCACACCCATCATCATGAAGTGCTTCGAGCGGTTGGTCCTGGCACATCTGAAAGACTCTCTGCCATCCACACTGGACCCACATCAGTTTGCCTACCGTGGCAACTGGAGCACAGAAGATGCCGTCTCCATAGCACTGCACTCTGTCCTCACACACCTGGACAATAAAAACACTTATGCACGAATGCTGTTTGTTGACTTCAGCTCAGCATTCAACACTGTCATACCCTCTAAGTTACTGATCAAACTCAGAGACCTGGATATCGACACGTCTCTCTGCAACTGGGTTATGAACTTTCTGACTAACAGACCTCAGAATGTTAGATCAGGCCACATCTGCTCCACCACCGTCACACTCAACACTGGTGTACCACAGGGCTGCGTGCTGAGCCCCTTCCTCTACTCCCTTTTTACCATCGACTGTAGGCCTGTGAACAGATCCAACACCATCATCAAATTTGCAGATGACACCACAGTGATTGGTCTAATCAGCAATAATGATGAGACTGCCTACAGGGAGGAGATACAGCATCTGGCCACTTGGTGCACCGACAATAATCTGCTCCTTAACACCAGCAAGACCAAGGAGCTCATTGTGGACTCAGGAAGGGACGAACAGGCCTCCAGCCTGGTCAAGAAGGCTTACCAGCGCCTATTCTTCTTGAGACAACTAAAGAAAAATAAGCTTTCATCAGCCGTCTTGGTGAACTTCTACCGCTGCACAATAGAAAGCATCCTGACCAACTGCGTCACAGTCTGGTATGGAAGCTGCTCTGTTGCTGAGCGTAAGGCACTGCAGCGGGTGGTGAAAACTGCCCAACGCATCACAGGGACTACACTGCCAGCCATAGAGGACATCCAGAAGAAAAACTGTCTGCGCCGAGCACGCAGTATTCTTAAGGACACCTCTCACCCTGCTCACAGACTGTTTTCTCTCCTGCCTTTCGGCAGGCGCTTCAGGCTCCCCCGGACAAAAACCAGCAGACTGAGGAACAGCTTTTTCCCCAGAGCTGTCTTCCTTTTGAACTCTGCCCCTCACTGACTCTTTTGCCCCCCCAATACACCCCGCACACTCCTCTAACTTATACTCCTCACACTCACTGCACTATTTAACATTTGCACATTTAAAGTTTGCACATATTCATTGCACTGATTCACTTATTTGAACTGGACATACCCACTGCACATGGACATTTGTAATTATGTTTATCTATCTGCACACTTCTGCTATTAATAGTATCCTGTACATATATTCATTTATTGTAAATCTGTTCATAGCTAATACAACCTGTATATAATGTTCATAGTACATCCATCTGTAAATATTACCATAGTTTTTCTATAAATGCACTTTATAACTTATACCTATATCCTGCACTTGCTGCTATTGCACTGCTGGTTAGACCTAAACTGCATTTCGTTGCCTTGTACTTGTACATTTGTAATGACAATAAAGTTAAATCTAATCTAATCTAATCTAATAAAAACGAACAGGCCTATTAAATACTAAGCAATAAGCACAAATTCTAGGAGTTTACACATCACTCTAATACTTCTTGTTTGAATATGCTAAAAAGGGGTTTACATTTATAGATATATAACTTGCCAATATATAAAACCTAAAACAAGGTGTTTTGATTAAGTCTTAAACCATGATTAAGATTATTTTGGATAATGAAAGCATTTTCAAAACAGCACTTTAATCCAAAAAGATTGAACAAAAGGACATTCCAAAAATAAGTGAGCTACACTTTCAGTAGAAGTTTCGCAGAAAGAGCAGGTATAAATGGCAAGACAGGGAATAATGTCTCGGTGTTTCGTAGGTTGCGCGACCATCAACCGTTTTCTAAGAAGATGACAAAACATTGCTGTGACTCTGAAACAAGTTTTATATATGAAGAAAATTACAAAGCACTGCAGTGTTTAAGTGATCTGTGTTTGTCTGAGTAAATTAATCTTACCGAAATGTGAATATTCCATAAAAGCTGAAGCTGATCGGCCAATTCTTGTCACGTGACTTGCGGTGGGCTCGCGGGATTCATTGGCGCGAGGGCAAATCCATACCTTAGCAGTTCGTGGGTCCTTGGGCATTTTCCTCTTTGCAGAGAAACTTTCCAAAGATGTCTGTTTCTTACTCATTTTGCTGCTTGTGGGTTAAATTTTGGGCACTCAAGTGACCGAGATGTAACGTTAACGGTGAGAATACGAACATTTTTCAAAATAAAGGACTTTTCAAAATAAAAGATCGTTCAGACTTAGATAATAAATAAAACAGAAATGATTAATGATTTCTTGTGCAGCTATGGAATAATTTTTGTGCCAATAAGAATGAACGTAACTTTATAAAACTGAACGTAACTTTCCAAGAAACGATCAAAAATATGCCACTGCAAAAGAAGAAAAACACAATGAAAACAAAAAATGAACTCAGTCGCACGAATTTAACATGCTCTTCAAATATGCTTCATTCTTTGTTAATGATTTTCAAAGAATCGTTTTCGCGAATCATGGATTTTGAATGAGTTGCCACAGTTTTCGCTTACGCTTCGTAAATTTTCGTTTGCTGTTTTGGCACAAACTTCTCGTGGGGGCGGGCTTAACAGCGATCTACACTGATTGGCTAATGAGCTTTTGATGGACAGTTGCTCTCTGACCTGGAAGCACAGACGTGACGTCAGTGGCGCGCATATCGGAAAGTTGTTGCGGTGTGCAATACGTTGTGCTTAATGTTAAGTATTAATGTTAGTATTTTACCTACGGTCGTCTCTTAGTTTCTAAAGATGACCTCCCGGGAGAGACACGGAGCGGTGCCATCATCTTCCACCTCAGCTTGTCCCTCAGGGCAGCTTGAAGTAAGTTCGTGTTGCTAAAGTAACGTTTATCAATAACAACAATAAAATTTTTATTCATGTACAGTGTGCAACAGTTCTGGCTTTTTTTAAACACTTTTATTGTTTAAATGTTGTGTTTAGAAACGTTATACATTTTTGGTTTATTGTGTAAAAATGTTTAATGTATATCAAGATACACTGAACAGGCTAGAGACCTAAAATACACAGACAACTTCAGATTAGAAAATAATTATTGTTAATAATTATTAATACGGTTGTTGATAACTAAGAATAGGCAAAGCTGTTTAATAAACGAATGGCGTATAAACATGCATCACCTCTGAATGTGTCAAGTCATCAGGCATAGTGACATTCCGTTTACCCAAGCCAGCTTGCAAAAGTTGCACCTCTTCAGCTGATGAAGGGGCCATGTCTGTATTTTTACTCAAAAGAAACACTGAAAACACAAAAGGTTTCCATAGTTTGTTGAGCTTCGCTGGTCTGCTAAAGCTGGGTAGCCGTCTTTTTGAACCACGCTTAAAAAATCCAGGGAAAGACCTTCAATAGATTGAAAATAAAAATTACTAACGTTATTAAATTATATTTAATACATGGATATGTTTATTGGGAACACAACAAAACCTCAAAAATAGCCCCTAACTACTACCACTGTTCTATGTATAGTGTTAAAATGTATTATAAATAGAAAGTGTTGCTATTTGTTATTGTCATGACTGCAAAACTGAAACCTGGCCATCTCTTGGTCCACTGTTTGACTCTGTCCCGAGTGCTGACCCTGCCTTGTGCTGGTTTTCCCGAGCGACTGGTTAAGAATTTCAAGGATGTTATGAACAGCTGCAGATGCAGCATGTGCACCGAGATTAATGCCTTGCTGTAGAATATAAAGACCAGTTTGATACCTGCACTACAATGACACGTCCTTACATATTATAAGTATAACTGTATAAAACAGCAATCTAACTAAAATTAAAACAATTAAACTACATCACATAACATCAGTGCACTGCAAACTTGTGAATAACAACAATAACCCGCAAAATAACTGTTGCACACTGTACATGAATAAAACTTTTATTGTTGTTATTGATAAACGTTACTTTAGCAACACGAACTTCAAGCTGCCCTGAGGGACAAGCTGAGGTGGAAGATGATGGCACCGCTCCGTGTCTCTCCCGGGAGGTCATCTTTAGAAACTAAGAGACGACCGTAGGTAAAATACTAACATTAATACTTAACATAAAGCACGACGTATTGCACACCGCAACAACTTTCCGATATGCGCGCCACTGACGTCACCGTCTGTGCCTTCAGCTCAGAGAGCAACTGTCCATCAAAAGCTCATTAGCCAATCAGTGTAGATCGCTGTTAAGCCCGCCCCCAAGAGAAGTTTGTGCCAAAACAGCAAACGAAAATTTACGAAGCATAAGCGAAAATTGTGGCAACGCATTCAAAATCCATGATTCGCGAAAAAGATTCTTTGAAAATCATTAACAAAGAATGAAGCATATTTGAAGAGCATGTTAAATTCGTGTGACTGAGTTCATTTTTTTGTTTTCATTGTGTTTTTCTTCTTTTGCAGTGGCATATTTTTGATCGTTTCTTGGAAAGTTACGTTCAGTTTTATAAAGTTACGTTCATTCTTATTGGCACAAAAATTATTCCATATGCAGCCCGGTACCAATTTATCCACAAACCGGTGGTTGGGGACCGCTGAGCTAGGGGATGCAACATGATCAGTTTCTACTGCTAAAATTTTTTTTAAATATGATGACGCGACCCCCACAAAGCTCGCTAAGGCCCCCTTGTGGGCCAGGACCCCCCTGTTAGGAACCGCTGCTTTACAGTAAGTTTAATTGGACTACTTAGAAAGCAAACTTTTTTTATTTAGATAGGAAACTTTTTTTAAAGTGAGTGTTTACTTTGCCTCTTTTTATGAAAACGACAGAAATAATATAGAGCAATAAAATATTGGTGCTGGCTTTCATCAGACAATATATCCGATGCAAAAACAAAAATAATAAAATAAAATAAGGATGCTAGCCTTCTGTAACTCAGAAGACCACAACACTTTGGATATTAGAAGCATGGATATTAAAGATATTCTATCATTAGGTATTTATGGTCAGCTAAAGTTCTAAAGAAACTTTTTAAAGGTAAACCCATATTTATAGTATTAATTATAAAACACAAAATTAGGAAGTATTGCAAAAGTTTTTTGTTATGCTGATTTTTTTCACCCAATTATACACAACAATTATATAATACAATATATATATATATATATATATATATATATATATATATATATATATATATATATATATATATATATATATATATATATATATATATATATATATATATTATACACACTTTTGTGAGGTAAAAAAATAAATAAAATGGGGCCTTTGGATTTCCCATAGCCCCAGGGCCCAGTTTTTCAAAAGTAATTCACTAGGATTTTGGATAACGGATTGGATCAAATCTTGAAAATTGGTTTTTCAAAAGAAAAAAATGTATTACATAACTGGATTAGATCACGTAATCCAATCTTGGTTTTGATTCGGAGCAAACCTTTAGTTGGGTGTTTCAGACCTTTTTTTTTTATAGGATTTGGATCACTTTGATCCAAAAAATGTGGATTAAACTGATCGCATCAGAAGGGTGGATTCAGGGTGGATTTCATGCCCAAAATGTAATGAAAACTTTAAAAATGTATCAAATAATACTATATATGGATCATGCAGTATCTTACAAGATATCCTATTTATTCATAAGGTTTTAATTGTATTTTCTCATCCGTCAGACTACAGTGACTATAGGCTTTAACATATTCAGCCTTTCAGTATAGGCCTATAGCAAGGTAGAAAGAGTTTGGCCTCATAAAATAATCCCCCAAATAATCCCCCTGTCAAAATTGACCAAAAACAATACATTTTATTCTGTCACTAATTTATATATATATATATATATATATATATATATATATATATATATATGTATATATATATATATATATATATATATATATATATATATATATATATATATATATATATATATATATATATATATATTCATCACAATGGAAAATATTTTTGTCTTTAGAATATTTATTAGTGATGCATGCAATGATTACAGAATAACCAAAAAAAAATGCAAAGAATGGCAATCACTGATTTTAAAATCACTTTCAACAATTGCAAAGAGACTGAAAGGGCAGAAGCACAGCTTCGTCTGGCAGAGGAACAACTGACTCTGACCAAACTGCAGCAAACCAAGGCCAGACTTGAGATCCACCTCCTAAAGCCTATGCTCAGACAAGCTGGTCTCTCCACATTAGATGAGGAAGTCTGAAATTATCGTGGAGTTTTTGACATTAAGTCTTTTTTTTTATTTCAATACATCTATATTTCAAACTTATTATAAATAACCTCAATGTACAGTGTTTGTGTTGTAGTTCTCAGATGAATGGACTGCTGGAAGAGGATGGGGTGGGAATTTTCTTGTTTTTAGTTTTTTAAAAATGTGTGTTTTTATTTCAAATAAAAATAAAGTTATATTGACTCCGCACTGGCTATTCTACTTGTCGCCCTTTACATATCTATAGTTCTACACTGTGATTTCCTATCCTGTTTGAGCTCTGATTATCCATATTTAGTGATCCTGAAAAGTTCCTATTCTGATCAGATTGATCCAATCCGATGTTGCTTTGAAAAACTGGCTCAAAAAGTAAGATGGATTACGTGATCACGGATTGCAAAAAAAGGATGACTAAATCCGGATCAATTTTATCCGGATTAAACCTTTAGACCGGGCCCAGGGCCTAAAATTTATTCAATGTTGATTTAACTTAGGTCCGCTATCTGGGGAAAATCTCGGATATTATTAGTCTTTTTTCATACTTATCTTCCTGAAATTTTGACTGGATAACTTAATATAGGATTTGAGTACACAATAATAAAATAAAAACTCGAGACTGAAGCTAAAATCCCATATTGAGTTATCCAGTCAAAATTTCAGGAAGTATAAAATTTCAGGAAATATATAATTATCCCTCATTGGTTTAATTAGGGTTCCTCCACTGTAATGATACTGTAAGCCCGCTACTGATTTTAAAGCAAAACATATTCGCGGCTCGGAGGCGTTGCTATGCGACCTTAGAACGCGTTCTAAAAAATTCTGTTCTGTTCTCATTTTTCATTTCTGCATTCAGTGTTCGATAACTTTCAGTGCAAACGCAAGCAATTTAAAGCTGATCATATCATACTATCTGACATGTCATTTTCAGCAGATTACTCAGTTTTTCAGCGTCGAACCATGGCCCGAAACAGTCTAGATCACGCGATGTGTTTCAGGAGCGCTAAAGATCAGAGTCTGTATTTTGCCGCGTGCAAAGACGCAAACTCTGTCTTGAGCGAGGAGACCAAAGAAGCTCTGTTTGGGAAAGAGCTCTCAAGATGGCGACACGCACAGCCAACTCCTCCAGCGGTGAGTATCCTATCTTTACATATATTGTTCATGTAGTGTTCTTGTACCGGATATTCTAACATACGTGAAAAGGGACAGTTCACCAAAAAAAAAAAAAAAAACTCACTATTTACTCTCCCTCGTGTGGTTTTTATATTGGCTACTTTCTTTGTGTTATTAAATAAAATATTTTGGAAACAACAGTTGATGGTACACTTTGATTTCCATATTTGTTGGTAAAGTATGTTTTGATGCTAGATTTTGCTTGTCAGACCAGTAAAAATGGAAGAAAATGTGTACCCTCATCTTTAAAATAACATTTTGTGTTCAACAGAAGAAAGAAAGTCATATAGGTTTTGAACAAGTGAAGGGAGAGTAAATGATGAGAGAAATTACATTTTTGGTCAAACTATCCCAAAATGTGGCTTAACCCATTAGAATGTGGTTTAAGTTCAGTATATGGTTTATTGCCTACAGTTTTATGACCTTTCAAGCGCATATAGAAACATCTACAATCTACATGCAGTCAAGAACCCAGTATATGAACACAACACGTAAAATACCATGTTATGTGTTTTCCTCCCCTAATAAACTATTACAAAGAAAAAGCTTAATGAATTTGGAGGGGGATAAATGTGACCCTGAACAGCAAAACAGATTTTTTTATCAACTAATGAAATAAACGTCCACTTGTGTATATTTTGTTAGGATAGGACAATATTTGGCTCAGATATGGCTATTTAAAAAGTTCAAAAATATTGAGAAAATATCCTAATTAGTTATTCTGTTTAGCTGAACAGAAAATATTTTACAATTTGTTCTTGATTTTCTCAACACATTAAGCCACTTTATATTTTTAAGGCACATGTTGTTTACATTTAGTTTTAATTTATTGTGTACTGTATATTAAGCAATGTTAAGCATTTTTTTTCACATTTTCACATTTTTACCTGCATTTATATGCCAACTATAATTTTAAATAGTTTTTTCTTCCTTTTTTAACACCAACAGGAGCGAGGGATTTCAGAAGTCCTCACAAAATCAAAGAAGACACCGCAAATGCAAGGTGAGCTGGTCAAACTATCTCAACTGAATTCAAAACTCATTTGTAAGAACCACATTAATGTTTAAACAATCATGTGATCCTTTGCAGCAACACGTTGGATTCCAGAACTTGGGGTGAATGAGAAAGAATGGATCTTCGACCCCCTGTTTTATAGATTCAACGACTGCAGAGTGAGGACTGTCTCCGCCATAACAGGCAGGCCTGAGCAGCCTCTAAGTGGCAACTATGTAAGTAAATGTTGAGTGTTTTTGATTTTTTTTTAATTAATACAAATTTCTGTATTATGAAATATCATTGGGCGTCTACTGTATGTTTATGAAAAATAATATTTTTTATTATATAATTGTATTGTCTGTACTTTTCTAACGTTTCTGTTTTATTTTCAGGGTTATTTTCATAGGAAAGCTGCTCAAAAGCCTGTCCGCCTGCCGCCCTTACACCAGAAAGAGTAAGAACTTTTATGTCATTGTTAATATCTCTCTATTATGCTAATTAAAAGGTTCTCATTTTGGAGTTTTTGGTACTATGTTTATGAGAATCAACTTTAATTCCTCATTTATTTAAAATCACTTCATTTTTCTCTCTAAAACCCTGCTTTCTGATAGCTCGATCATCTGTAATCATCTCTGTTATTGTAATCTCTTTCAGAAAAGACAAGGCTAGAAGGACACTTTGGCAGTCGAGACCCTGTGCTCTCCGTCCGAGAAGTCAGGTGACTCCTGTAGAATTGCCCAAACTCCAGCCAGTACCACCACCTAAAAGGCAGGATCAGAGATCAGTGGGAGCAAGTGGTAAATTATCCAGCCAACCACAGCTCCAGCAAACGTAAGTACTTTTACAACACTACATTCATGTATGTCATATTGCACTATAGTATATGTGAATGTTATATTTTACTTTTATCATTGCTACTTTATTCTTTATTTATATTGTTTAACAATTTTGAGAGTGAAAAGTTAAGTAGAAATTTACATATACAGGAAATATGTATAACAATAATGGCTTTAGACCAAGTTAAATATTTAAACCACACTTTTATGGCCATTAAATAGTTAATTTCTGTTTAGTATAGCTCTTATTGCCAGACACTGATTTCAAGACAATTGAAGCTTTTCTGTTTCCTAAAAGTGCAGATGCTTGTTATAGTGTGATTTATAATCATCTCTTTTACTGTAATCTCTTTCAGAAAAGACAAGGCGAGTAGGACATTTCGACAGTTGAGACCCTGTTCTCTTACCCCGGGACCTCAGGCGACTCCTGGACAAGTGTCCAAACTCCAGCCAACACCACCGCTGCCCAGAAGGCAGCAGAAAACAATGGGAGCAAGTAAAGAAACATCTGCAGCCTCCTGCCTACTGCAGCTCCAGCAAACGTAAGTACCATTACATCACTACATTCCTGTATATTGTGTGGCAATATTGTATATTTGAATGTTGTTAGGTTTATGACTTGTTAAATGTTTAAGCAATCCGCTTGTTAAGTCGTGACGTATTGAATACTGGTTCCCGGTTCAAGTCGCTACTCATTTGAATTGAGAAAATGTTTGTTTATGACCACTTTTTAGTCATATCACACATTAAAGTAAATTTTGTATCAAATCATGGTTTACACAACAGTCTCTGGACTTGCTTCATCACAGACACTAATATTTTAACAATTTATAAAAAATGTATCACTTTCTGGCCATCAGATATTAGGCATGGATGTATATTCTGTGATCGTGATTTTCCAAAGTATTACATCGCTTTGGAAATGTTTATTATTACCATTTGTTGAGTCTCCCCATACAGTTTGACACAGCGTTTGGACCCAAAAGCCGCTTCGCGTGACATCACACTTAACAAGTGGATACTTTTCTGCCCATTAAATAGTCCAGTTTTATTTAATATAGCTCTGATTGCCACACACAGATTTCAATCGATGTTTTTCTGTTTCTGCACATCCCAAAAGTGTAGATGCTGCTTGTCATATTGTGATTTAAATTAATCATGTTTCTGTAATCTCTTTCAGAAAAGACGAGTATAGGACATTTCAAAAGTCGAAGCCCTCTTCTCTCAGTCTGAGAGGTCAGACGGTTCCTGGAGAATTGTCCAAATTCCAGCCAATACCACCAATAAAAAGGCAGGTAGAAGGCACAGTGAGTGAGGCTCTGGGAGCGAGTGCAAACATCTCTACAGCCTTTGACCAACTGCCGCTCCAGCAAACGTAAGTACTTTTACATCACTACATTCATGTATTTATTTAAATGTTCTATGTTTCTTATTAATTCTTATTGTATTATGTTTATACTATATAATGGGATCGAGAGAGTTAAATGTTTCATTCTTATATACCTTTGTCAGACGCTGATTTCAAGATTATTTAGGAGTGTCATTCATGCATATGTGCACAATTGATCTTTTTCTGTGTCTGCACATACTAAAAGTGCAGATGCTCTTTCTCATAATGTGATTTATCATCTTGGTTACTGCAATCTCTTTCAGAAAAGAAAAGGATTGGATATTTCGACAGTTGAGACCCTTGACCTTCCCTCCGAGAGGTCAGGCGACTCCTGGAGATTTGACCAAACTCCAGCCATTACCACCACCACCTAGAAGGCAACAGCAGGATCTGGAAACAATGGGAGCGAGTGAAAACATCGCTACAGTGTCCAGCCAACCATCGCTCCAGGAAACGTAAGTACTTTTACATCACTGTACATTACATTACTACATTCCTGCATTACATATCATACTTTTGTATAGTTTTTTATATTAATTAACTGTATTGACAGTAAATCAAACTAGAACTTTAGTTGTACAGGAAATATGCATTTGATAATAATGACTTATGACTTTAAATGTCTAAACCACATTTTTATGGCCATTAAATAGTCCAGTTTTAATTATTATAGCTCTGATTGCCAGACACTGATTTTAATATAATGTAATACTGTGCAAAAATTCTGTTTATCTGTTTCTGCACATACTAAAACTGCAGATGCTGTTTCTCATAATGTGCTTTATAACCATCTTTGTTTCTGTAATCCCTTTAGGAGAATCTCTCTTAAAGAAAGAATAGAAGGCGAACCAAAAGCCCAGAGAGAACAAAACAAGAGAAGAGCAGAGAAAATAATTGAAGACATCATAGAAGAAAACGAGAAGGCCAACGCAGAGAAAGAATTAAAATGGAGGTCAATGATGAAAGAACATATTGAACGATATGACATCCTCGCGGACTACTTTGCCCAAGATGAAAATTTGTGAGTTTCTGACTTCTCCATCTTTGGGAACAGAAGACACAGTAACAGTCTTTGACCCTCTGTGTTTTGTCTTGTGTGTATTTGTGTAGTGATAAAAAGATAGACCTCCTGCAGAAGATGGTGGACACCAGTTATATCTGCCTCAAAGAGGCCAAGAAGAAGAATAAGGAGCTGTTGGAATTAAAATATGGCACTCCATTGAAAATCTTAGTAAGTGAAGAATGTGTCTTAAGTAAAGCTGTTAAAGCCTCCTACAACATAATACTAGACTGTACTACTGAGCTCAAACACAACTTCTTTTCTCTCCAGAATGAACGGATGACACAGATGATCTCCGAGATCAGCAGAAGCAGGGAGGGTGCTGAAGGGATCGTCTACCATACAGCCCTTCATTTAAAGGAGGAAGCATTGGTGGACTCCTGTTTGGACGCCTGCGAGTTTATTAAAAGCCGCAACCTCCAAACAACAGTGAAGCAGCGCTTGACAGATCTCCAGTTCCAGTAAGATAGAAAAATGCTTTTCTTTATGAACCTAATGATGATCAGAAGTGGTTATAACTCTATTCAAATGTGGCCAACTGGAGGATTGAGTGGCCCTTTGAAACCTCTTGATAATCTTATTGTTGCTTTCTATTATTCACAGACAAAGACAACAGGAGACAACAATGAAGGAATGTAAGATTGATGAATGGAGAAAACATCGAGGACAGACTGGCAAATGTCTGCAAATGGCACTCGCGCCTTCTGTGATTATAGTAAGTGTCTTGATCATCAAATACTGGATCATTGATCAAAAATGTGCGACTAAGTTTTATCATGTCTTTATTGCAGACTGGAAGTAAACTAAAGCCACTCAGCCCTCCACCAAGAGCTGTAAAGAAAGCGGAACTGGTTAAACTGCCTTCTCAAGACCTCAAGAAAAACATCCACAAAAAACAATAAAATATGAATGAAAACCTTTGCTTTTGCATTCTTTTGTGAAAGTTTATTTTTAACTGAATGTCAGACATGTCTTATATGTTGTGTTGGAAATCAGAACATCCAAATTGGAAACTTTTTGCAAGGCATCAGAACTATGGAAAGAGAAAAAGCAGAAGATCGTTGCCTTGGTATAAAAAAAGAAAATCAAACACACAGTGTCTGAAAATCTTTTTGAACGAGGAACTATTTTCTTCCACCATTCATTCACATCTGCAGCTGATCAGAACAGCAGAAACCGTTACTACTTTACCAACATCACTTAGAGCTATTGTTTGAATGATTCTTTAGCGTAATGTTTAAAGTGATGACAAAACAGGTGATTTTGCTCACATTTTTAAGATTATATCCTATCAGTCTAGTGACATTTCCCAGTATTTCTCTGTTGCAAACGGCATATCACAATATTTACCCTCAAAAAAGCCAAAGCAAAGCAAACACTAGCATATTACTATAGTATAAATACAGCAGTACAACATACAAAACATCCATCTTGTGGATGGACAACGTCAACCATCTTTGCTCTGCTCAATGACAGGCTGATGGATGCCGACATTCTGTATCTCAGAAATTATAAATATTTAAATAGGCACTATCCTCATAAATAAACTGAATAAATGCAATCTAAACAACTACATTATAACCCAAAAAACCTAAAAAGTACATTATGTTGTCCAACAGCTGTATTATTTGTCAACTGTATACTGTAGTGAGTTTATTGATCTGCTGTTACTCTATGTAGGCAGAGTATTACAGAAGGTTGAGGAGGCTGTACGAGTTTTGACATTGTAGAATATCACATGGCTATCAGCCAATCAGATTCAAGAACCAGACAATTTTTGTATAAACGAGCAATATCACACTAGTAGCAGTGCAATGTGGCTGTATATCTGTACTGGTGGGAGGCGTGCGTTGGCATGAGGCTGCAAGCCTAAAAACTAAAAATAAACAAAATTAATCAACTTAAAATACATTTTAAAGCAATAACTTATACTTTTAAAACAGAAATAAAATTACAAGGCTTTAAAATGTGTACTTTCACATTTTTCATAAGGGTTGGTCAAACAGATTATCTTATTCCAAACTCATATATTAAAAGAATTTAAAGGTGCAGTAGGTGATTGTCCTCAGAAACATTTTTGTTGTGCAGGTTGAAAGTCTCTTCACATTCCAATAGTTGATTAAAGTAAATGATCTAAATATATTTTTATGTATTTTTATATTCTGGGTAAGGCATAAAATTAAAAAATGTTCATCCAATTAAAATTTGTTGAGCCGACAATTCCCATAATTCTGATAAGTAGCCCAAACTGTCTGTCAACAAATGTAGATTTGTACATCTGTTCACCCATTTATGCAGATCCGCCATTAGTGCAAAGTGAGAGTAAAAGCAGTAAAAACCAATGCTGCATCATTCATTCATTCATTTTCTTTTTCGGCTAAGTCCCTTTGCAGCTGCAGCCTAGTACTGGGAAATATCCATACACTCTCATTCACACACATACACTACGGCCAATTTAGTTTATACAATTCACCTACTGCATAGTGCATTTCTTTGGACATGGAGGGGGGGGGGGTGTGAGGGTGGAAACCGAAGCAACCTGAGGAAACCCACTCCAACACTGGGAGAACATGCAATCTTCCACACAGAAATGCCAGCTGACCCAGCCGAGGCTTGAATCAGCGACCTTCTTGCTGTGAGGCGACAGCGCTACCCACTGAGCCACCAATGCTGATTCAAAACTTTTTTAAATATTGGAGTTACTTTTGCACGCTGGAGGAAGGATGACACCATGGCTGAAGTATGTCTTTCAGACAGGTAATGTTGCTTTAAAACAATTTGTGACCCTTTGCTAATTAATGGAGAGGAAGTTGAACAGACGAGTTCCTTTAAATATTTAGGTGTGGATGTTAACTTTCAATTCTCTTTTAATAACCACTCAGAGAATATTTTTAAAAAGGCTCAGCAACGGTTGCGTTTGTTGAGAAAACTGAGAAGTTTTGATATTGAGGAGGACATTTAGATTGTCATATATAAGTGAAGTTTATTTATAAACTAATTTCAAGGGGATCACATGTTTGATTGCTTGCAGCTGGTCCAGCAGTATCCAAATTACGATTCACCAATCAGACGATTTCTAAGCCACTATAAATAACCCAAGTTCCATATAACAGCCATCTTCATTTGAAGAATCCCCCTTTCCACCCCTTCTACTCCTCCTTTCCTAGATGGGTGGCACGGTGGCCTCACAGCAAGAACGTCATTGATTCTAGTCCTTACCAAGCCAGCTGATGTTTCTGTGCGAAGTTTGCTCTTTCTCCCTGTGCTCACATGGGTTTCCCCCAGGTTCCCCGGTTTCCTCCCACAGTCCAAAAACATGCAACTTAAGTTAATTGACTAATCCAATCGGCACCATAGACATGAAACTAGAACAGGGGTGGCGAACCCGCGGCTCGCGAGCCGCTTGCGGCTCTTTTACTGCTCTTGTGCGGCTCAACCTCTCGCGCGATTTAACATACATTAACCAATTGACTAATGCCCCATTCACACGGGGCTTCAGCGTTGCTTGCTGCAGAAGCTGGTAGTAGCTCAACTTTTCAAGCGCCAACGGACGCGTCAGCCAATCAGATTGCTGTATGCAAATACACCTGCTAGACAGTGGCCTATTGCTGACTGAATTTCATTTTCTGACGCTTCTATGACGATCGTTTCAGCTCTAACTTCAGACATGCCTTCAGTCAAGGGTTGACACGAGTGACGTGCAGTTCGTTAATATCAATCGTCATGGCAGAGTCAGGAAAGCGTACAGCTAAGCGTAAATACGAAGATGAGCGCAGAACATTTTTATCTGAATGGGAGGATTTATATTTTTTTGTTGAAAGAAATGGAAAGCCATTCTGCTTGAAATGCCAGACTTCGTTGTCACATTTTAAGGCTTCAAATCTCGAGCGCCATTTCACCTCTCTCCATTCTGCCGTAGCCCGGGAATTTCCCAAAGGCAGTGAACTTCGCAAGCACAAAGTAAAGACACTGAAAGGTCAGGCAGAAAAGCAAACTCAGCTTTTCCGAAAATTTACTAAGCATTCAGAGACGTATGTTTTGCGCATCTGTTGTGTGGCTCTTTGCAGTGATAAAGTTTTTTTTTTTGGCTCATCATGCCAAACAGGTTCGCCACCCCTGACCTAGAAAGTAGTTATCTCTTAAGAGCAATCACTATCTGTCCATTAGCTACTAAAGCAGGGGAGTTCTCGAGATCTACCTGAGCTCAAACTCCCCTCTCGCCTTGTAAACGGGAGGGAGCCCCGAGCTCGAGGATCTTATGAGCTCAGGGCTCTCTCCCGGGACAGCATTCCAAACAAGCTTTATAATCAATCATCAGCTAAGTGTGAACTCACTTATTGAAATCACTTATTGAGTCTGTCCTTGCTTTTAATATTGTAGTCTGGTTTAACTCCCTCTCTGTTAAAAGCAAAAATTACCTTTTTAAGGTTGGTAAACCTAGCGAGCAAAATAATTAGTGAGAGACAAACTGCTCTCACTGATTTATTTATAGCAGCAACAAAAAGAAAAATCCCCACTATTGTGGAAGACACTTCCTATCCTTTACATGGTTCCTTTAAAGGTGCTGTATGCAAGTTTTTGACTCTTCTAAATCATAAAAATATCATATGTTTGCAGGTATTTAAGAAACATGCCAAGTGAACATTCTTGTTTATCTGAAAAACAATGCTGAAGTCAGATATTCTGCTTTGAAAATGTGTTTTCTGTGCCGGCTGTCTTGTTCATGTTTTTTTTTTAATGTTAGCTTACCCAATTATAATTCAGCACCCTGGGTTGCCTTGTTGGAAGACCACATATTTCATACATTCAGTCATGAAGACTCTCAAAGCATGCATCCATGACCGAAATGCGACCTCCGGTAGACAGTAACATTATCAGACTCCGAAATGAGACGCAGATTCAAAGTTCCTCATGAGGTTAATATTTAGCAAATAAATATTATGATATTTACGATATTATGACTATTAGGTGAGCAGGTTACATTGTAACCGTGTGTCCTAACAACATGCTACGTGACAAGGTTTGCAGTGATAAGCAATTTGGCTGTTTGCACCAAACGAAACACGACAGAAATCCAGCAGTGCAATAGCAGCAAGTGCAGGATACATGTATAAGTTATAAAGTGCAGTTATAGAAAAACTATGGTAATATTTACAGATGGATGTACTATGAACATTATATACAGGTTGTATTAGCTATGAACAGATTTACAATAAATGAATATATGTACAGGATGCTATTAATAGCAGAAGTGTGCAGATAGATAAACATAATTACAAATGTCCATGTGCAGTGGGTATGTACAGTTCAAATAAATGAATCAGTGCAATGAATATGTGCAAACTTTAAATGTGCAAATGTTAAATAGTGCAGTGAGTGTGAGGAGTATAAGTTAGAGGAGTGTGGGGGGTGTATTGGGGGGGGGGGGGGGGGGTGCAAAAGAGTCAGTGAGGGGCAGAGTTCAAAAGGGAGACAGCTCTGGGGAAAAAGCGGTTCCTCAGTCTGCTGGTTTTTGTCCGGGGGAGCCTGAAGCGCCTGCCGGAAGGCAGGAAAGAAAACAGTCTGTGAGCAGGGTGAGAGGTGTCCTTAAGAATACTGCGTGCTCGGCACAGACAGTGTTTCTTCTGGATGTCCTCAATGGCTGGCAGTGTAATCCCTGTGATGCGTTGGGCAGTTTTCACCACCCGCTGCAGTGCCTTACGCTCAGCAACAGAGCAGCTTCCATACCAGACTTTGACGCAGTTGGTCAGGATGCTTTCTATTGTGCAACGGTAGACGTTCACCAAGACGGCTGATGAAAGCTGGTTCTTCTTAAGTTGCCTCAAGAAAAATAGGCACTGGTGAGCCTTCTTGACCAGGCTGGAGGTGTTGGTAGTCCAGGAAAGGTCCTTTGAGATGTGGGTCCCCAGGAACTTGAAGGATGAGACAGGCTCAACGGCCATCCCATTAATGTGGATGGGATCATGTGAGCCTGTTCTTCCCTTCCTGAAGTCCACAATGAGCTCCTTGGTCTTGTTGGTGTTAAGGAGCAGATTATTGTCGGTGCACCAAGTGGCCAGATGCATATCCTGGACAAGGCCTAATCCTGAGCAGCTACTGTGGTGGTCATGGAAGAGTGGAGAACATGAGACTGATTCCTGTGACGCTCCAGAGACAGACGAGTCTTCACTGAGGCCAGCTTCCAGCCTCCGCCACTGAGACTGCAGCTCTGCACATGACGTTTGGCCAGCGGAGAAATTAAAATGATCGTGCCCAACTGAGCCTGGTTTCTCTCAAGGTTTTTTTTTCTTCACTTCCGCCATTTAGTGAAGTTTTTTTTCCCTCTCCGCTGTCGCCACTGGCTTGCATGGTTCGGGATCTATAGAGCTGCGCATCGTTGGATTTGCTCTTCTGTGTTTGGACTCTCAGTAGTGATTATTAAACCACACTGAACTGAGCTAAACTGAACTGAACTTAAACACTAAAAACTGAACTACACTGTTCCAATTTACTATGACCTTTTATGTGAAGCTGCTTTGACACAATCTACATTGTATAAGCGCTATACAAATAAAGGTGAATTGAATTGAATTGAATCTCCTTCCTGTAGGCAATCTCATCATTATTGCTGATTAAACCAATCACTGTGGTGTCATCTGGAAATTTGATGATGGTGTTTGATGATGGTGTTTGATGATGGTGCAAATTTGATTATGCATTGGCTTGCACAGAGTCACTGTTCTAGATTTCAATTTCAAACGATTTATTTTATTTTCAAGATTTCAGGTGAAAGCTGCTGCTTTCAGTAGTATGGCAATAAATTATGTAAAATGACATTCAAACTCACATTATTAGCCTTTAACACTGAATAAAGCACCTGAGGTGATCAGTTTATCCTGTTGTTCACCTCTGAGAAATAGAAGTCGTTTTTAATATATCAATTAGAGGTGTTGGTAAGAACAAAAACTCCTTTTAATACGAAAAACATTCCTATCGTGTGCTGTTGCTTTTATTGAGATCACGACTTAAATCAGTCTCAATGTTGTTGTGGTCAATCTGGTAACTTGCACTTGCATTTGTTTTGATCCAGGAACACAATACCTAGTTCAACCACTGGGTGTCAAATTACATACTGCACCTTTAAGTTACTTTCGTCTGGTAGATGGTATAAATCCCTTTAGCAAAAAAGGCTAAGTACAAGAAGACATGTATTCCTACTGCCATTGTTTTTTTAAATAGAATTTTAAAAATTGAATATTTACATAATTGTAGGTGTATTTGAGTTTTGTTGTTGTGTGTGAGCCTGTAGACCATTTTCTAACCCCTGTGAGATAGACAATAAAGTTTATTGAATTGAATTAAATAATCACACAAAGCTGATGTAGATTGTGTTGTTTTTACGAATTTTTTATGAATGGGTTATATGTGTTCAGCCACTGGGTTATGTGTTCAGCCACTGAAATCTTCAGGTGAAAGATTGATTTGACCATTTTCAATTTCATAGGGGACCTTTTACAGCGTTAATAATATAGATTTTTATTTAGTTTAACAAAAAAACTTAAATAGCGTAAAATAGTAAATAGCGCTATTCCGCCTAGCCTGCTGTACTGAGGTGAAGTTGGTTTTATATTCACTTTTAAATTCATTTTTGAACAATGACAATCTGTGTATATTGTTTACCACGCATACAGTAAGCATACAGTAGTCACTTTAGGACAAAGCTTGTGAGAGAGTGAGACCAGCGATCCTTGCATGCATGAAATATTGCACTTTATGATAAGTTTGCTTGCTAACTACACAACTGAAAGCGTATACAAAACAGTTTTTCACTGGGAATTGTAGTATTATAAAATATATAACGTTTTCTATCTGGCAAATGACATGATCTAGTGGGTCTCTGTCATCTTTAATGTGCGTGTTTGTGATTTTAAGAGGCGCAGCTTTGGATGGCTGGGAAGGGTCACCAAGTCACAGTTGAATTGTTATTACTGGATGGTGTTGTGTGATGCTCAAAATAAACAAAACTAATCAACTTAAAATATGTTTTAAAGCAATAACTTTATTTTAACCAATAAAACAAATAAAATTACAAGGCTGTAAAATGTGTACTTTCGCAATGTTTTTGGACTACATACAAAATACAAAAGGCGCAGTCTGAAGTTTCTGGTTCACAGTAAAAAAATTCTTACTAGCTGCAGGAAGGGTTGGTCAAACAGATCATCCTATTTCAAACTCAAACTTAATTCCAGCAACTTAAAGAACTTAAATGATCCTTTTTAAATATAACATATGCAAGTAAACAATAGGATCTCTAAGTAGACCCCTGGATGATTATATATACTGTATATATATATATATATATATATATATATATATATATATATATATATATATATATATATATATATATATATATATATATATATATATATATATATAAAATTCTGGTTCAAGATCGAGAACTGTAGTTTTAAACCTCAGTACGGAACTTGACAGTGGTATTCTTCATCTTCTGTTTGTAGACCTCATCAAACTGTTCATTTTGTGCCACAGTGAAGTGATTTCTCCAGTCTCCAACTTTACCTACACAAATAAAAAGAAAATCAAAGCGAGTGGAAGTAAAGGATTTAGAACGACAAAATTAGATGTTTTATTAACCTTTTCGCATGAAGGGTGAGATCTTGAAGTCCATGACTGGGAGAGTGGAATAGTTGGTCATCTTGTTCTGTTTCATTACATCAAACTGAACCCCTTTTGTTATTCTGTCCCTCTCTTCGGCTGAAGTGGACAATCCCAAGAAGGAGCACAAACGAGCTACTTCACGTCCAGTGTCCTGAGCAAGACATATACAGTACATTTAATATACATACTGATTTTATTAATATTTTGCTAAAATTGTAACTTCATAAACTGCACTTACTTCAACCATATCCTCATAGAACATGTACAATATGTTAGAATACGTCTGTTTTTTCTTCCAATATCCACTAACATGATCGTACCAAGGACCAAATACATCTAGAGAAAAATGATTTATTACAGAATAGATACAAATTTTATGATTTAAGTGAGTATTTTATATGTCTTACATAATATCGTTACTCTCCAAACATGTATGTAGTAAAATTGAAATAAAATGATACGCTTTATGACAATAAAAAAATTTTCCCCCAACATTTTTCCAAGTAGTTACTGTGTGTCATTTCATGAGTTGAGCTAAATGACACAGTTACAGGGCTCTATTTGAATGATCTAGGCGCAAAGTCTAAAGCACGTTGCGCAAACTCATTATGGGCATGTCCGAATCCTGTACAATCGTAAAAATATTTTTAAAATATGGTTTGTGCCGTGGGGCATAGTCGAAAAGGGTTGTGCTTATTCTCTTAATGAGTTATGGGTGTGTTGAGCATATTGTGCAATAAATCAATAAGAGTTTAGTCTCCCATTCCCTTTAAGAGTCCAATGTGTCACACCACGGCACATTTGCTATTTGCATGGTGGACTTTGTAAGTAGAAAAACTGAATGCTTCACTAGCGAGAAAACAGCGAGTTAAACAGACCATCTGCGTGAGGATAAAGAATGAGCCTCCTCCTCGGCCTCTTTACTTTCTCTTTGCTTTACTTTTTACTCTTTACTTTACGCCTTTACTTTTGTGGAGTAAGGAAACGGTGAAAACTCACTCCACTGAAGTCATCTATTAGTCTACATATGTAATTTAGTTTATTAAGCACCAAGATTAGTTTTAAAACTATTCATTCATTCATTTTCTTTTCGGCTTAGTCCCTTTATTAATTTGGGGTCGCCACAGCAGAATGAACCGCAAACTTATCTAATACATGTTTTATGCAGCGGATGCCCTTCCAGCCGCAACCCAACTCTGGGAAACATCCATACACACTCACCTTTACTCATACACTACTGACAATTTAGCCTACCCAATTCACCTGTACCACAAGTCTTTGAACTGTGGGGGAAACCGGAGCACCCGGAGGAAACCCACACGAACGCAGGAAGAAAATGCAATGTAAACCACACAAACGCCAACCGACCCAGCCGAGGCTCGAACCGGCAACCTTCTTGTTGTGAGGCGACAGCACTACCTACTGCGCCACTGCGTCGCCATTTTAAAACTTTTACATTTTTTCAAATAATTTCCAGCAAATGAATAAATAAACGATAATAATGAAATGTGGTCAAAAAACTTTTGTTAGTTATGTCCAAACACACGTCCCATTCTTGGTTTTTATTAAAGCAAATATAAATATGTATATAATAAATAACACTGCTAATAAAAAAAACAATAACATTATACAAATGCAAATTGTCATAAATAAACTGAAGGTGAAGAAGGCATGGAGGTAGTGGTTTTTATATTTATATTGAAAATAATAATTTTTGTCACATTTTAAACCTTTGTTTTTTTTTCATATGTAAAGATATTTGTGTATTGGTGTATATCCTTTATGTATTAAGCAATGTCTAAGCATTTGGACACTCATAGGCGAATAACTAACGTGCTCTGCGCTGGACTTTGGACCAGCTTTAAGTTGGTCAATGGCGCAGTCTAATAGCAACGCACCAACAATATGCCTTAAAACACATCCTTTTCAGACCAGACATTTAAAGACAGGTCACATTAAAAAAAAAGTCTTGAAGAATCCCTCCAACCATACCTGTCAACCCTCCAGTTATTCTCGTATTTCTCCCGTATTTTTAGTCTTTCTCTTAAGGGTGGCAAATAAACATAATGAGCCGAGCCTCCCTATACGCAACCCATACCGCCGAACCATCAGGGGCCGCCCCTAACTCTTAAATGTGAGTCTTTTCCGTGCTTTCGCTTTGTTTAGGCATTTAAACACTTTGAAATAAATATAAAAACGGCGAGATTCCCTTTCCTTTTCATTACAGGTGCCGTCTCCCCTTCATATGCAATCTTCAAAGCAGTCATATAGTTGTGTGTGACTGTCAGCTGAGGCGCTCCATAGTGATAAATAGACGCTGTTTCCCAAATGAATTCTGTACACGCGATTTGAAGGGAAGTGAAAGTCTGGGTTTTGGGTGCATGTTTGAACAGACATATACACATAATTAATAATTATAATAATAACATCTATGTCGATCTTGGTGTTTTTTTTTCTTTCAAACACAACTAATTTCGTCCTAAACGAGCATAAAAAGTTAGGAAAACTATCAAATGCTTTTGTTATAACATTAAATGTGTGCATTTTTTAAAGTGACATCTGTTATTTAATGTAATCAAATGAAAAATCTAAATAAATAAGAGATTAATTTGTTGCTCTTTAATCAGAATGTGTCAGTTATACAGTAAAGAAACTGCTAATGAGATTTGATAGCTTGATTCTATTTCATTATAATAGCTATTAATTTTAAGAAGCTAAACTGTTTGCAAATGTATTTACAGCTAATGTATACTTTTTATTTTTCGTTTGTAAATATTAATAATAAAACATATTACTGACCATTTAACTGTTTATTTACAATGAAACAGCTCCAACAGAACATATTGAGTAATTTGTGGATTTTTTAAAAGGGGGTTGGGGGTCGGTTCGAGGGAATCCCTTATTATGGTGGGCATATCCCTTATTTTTACATCCCAGTGTTGACAGGTATGCCTCCTACCCTCCCCAACTCCCCCTCTTTTCCAGATGGCCGACATGGTGGCCCAGTGATTAGCTTGAAGTCCCTTCTAACCAGTTGACATTTCTGTGTGGAGTTAACATCTTCTCCCCATGCTTGCAAGGGTTTTCCCCGGGTTCTCCGGTTTCCTCCCACAGTCCAAAAAAACATGCAACCTAATTAAATTGAACATACCAAATTGATACCATAGCCAAGCTCTTAGCGAGTACACCTCTCCTCAGCCATCCTATATCTGTCATTAGCCAGAAATAAGCTGGGGGGAGTTCATCGAGATCTACCTGAGCTCAAACTCCCCTCTCACCCTGCAAACGGGAGGGAGCCCAGGGCTTAAGATTCTCATAAGCTCAGGGCTCTCTCCTGAAACAGCATGCCAAACAAGCTTTATTATCAATCATCAGCGAAGTGTGAACCCTTGAATGCATTTTTAAAAGAGCACATACATGCTTTGGTGAAAACACAGGAAATAAAACGTAAAAATTCCCAGTCAAACTACAAAGGACCTTATTTTCCATAGTTCAGAGAAGAAATATTAAGTGCAATATGATTTCACTATAACTTAAAGAAAGCAAATAGTAATTTATAATAAATGTTTTGACACATTACAAATGTATCATTACTCAGTGCTTGTGTTTCAGTACAACTAAGCACAGACTGCCTGTAAGGAATGACCTGTAAACATTCTTGATCGAGCTATGCACTGATAGAAAACTGGCTTAAGTTAACCACTTCCATATTACATTTCTTTAATAAAATGTGTTACTTACTCCTGCCTTCCATGAATTTTTTTAAGAAAGTGTTCCAGTCTCCTGGTTCAGGCTGTCCCATGTTCATTCGATCAAAATGAAAATATGAAACTGCATTGTCTTTTGCATTCCGAGCTACATACACAACCTGGAACAAAGAGCCAAAAATAAGAAAGAAAGAAACTTTCGCCATGAAAACTTTTAGATAGTTTAGAATGTTAATAAATACGGCAATGTTGATGTTTGATCTTTGCAGAATAAATCTATTTCAGCGGATTGATTTCACCTTTTCGACACACATGTATTAAAAATAAATTTAGGTCATGACTGGACATCTAAGATGATCTCTGAGTTGAGTTCCCTAAAATGAAACCAAGAATGAACTTGCTGTGCTCCGAGCATTGTGCGCTCACTCATCTCATTATGTGAGGTTAATGTTGAAATTACACAATTTAATACGTTCCAAAAATTTTATTATATGGTTGTTACACTTGTGTTGTCAATATACTCATGTTTATATAGGCCTATTGGTCTGTGTGTGTGTTCTATTGCACGCAAAGTTTGTATACATATATAACTACCTCTGAGTATATTAGGTGGCACAAATCATTGACTTAATCATTTGAGGGTCTTGGGCTGAAAATTTTGGGAACCATTGCACTAGTGTACTAGAGAATGTGTGTCTGGGCTACCTTGCTGAATGGTCTAACATCGAGGCCTATATGAATGTTACACTTTTTTTCACAAGGCAGTTTGAATGCTGGTTCATGACAATCCATAAAGGTTATTTTTGCTTGTAATCTCCATCTATACAAACTACAACATTCTCCAAGAACACAATGGATTGGCTGTGTTTGGATGCTGTTGTAGATTCACAAAGTCATTAGCATTAATGCTATACATACAGCTATACCTTTGAGTTCTGTTCCCAGAAGGACTTAGGCACAAGTTGCACAGGTAAATGGGTTTTGATGAGGCGAGGAGAGGTGGGCAGATTATCAGCCAGCTCTGTGCCTGAAAGTCAAAATAAAATGTTATTCTAGAGTTGTCATTACATTTAAATACATTCATTCATTCATTCATTTTCTTTTCAGCTTAGTCCCTTTATTAATCTGGGGTGGCCACAGCGGAATGAACCGCCATCTTATCCAGCACATGTTTTTATGCAGCAGATGCCCTTCCAGCTGCAACCCATCTCTGGGAAACATCCATACACACTCACACTCATACACTATGGACAATTTAGCCCACCCAATTCACCTGTACCGCATGTCTTTGGACTGTGGGAGAAACCGGAGCAAACCCATTTTAACGCAGGGAGAACATGCAAACTCCACACAGAAACGCCAACTGACCCAGCCGAGGCTCGAACCAGCGACCTTCTTGCTGTGAGGCGACAGTGCTACCTACTGCGCCGCCTTAGTTAAATACATTAAAATATAAATGATATTTGAAGAAAACAGTGTATTAATGTTAAATGTATTGTCCTTTAAGTGTAGAAGCCACACTATATGAGTTTGGCAAAGTGGCTCTACCAATTCCAAAGTCAAAAATTCCTCTGTTTTCATGAATAGGACAATTTGACCAAAACAACTGTTCACCACAAACACTCTGGTTTCCTACCTGAACATGAACAAAACCCATTAGAAGATATTAATATATTATTGTACATTCATAATACTTTGGTCTCTGACCTAATGGCAATCCTTGAAAACACATCTCCAAGAATGGCACCCTCATATAGATAGGCTGGGAGGTCTGGCGCTCTGGACTTTCATTGCCAAAGTATAGAAGGTCAAGTATGTATGAAACCCAGGTGGTACCTACAAGAAAAAATACAGAGTAGAACTTATTGCATGCTGCAAAATCTTTTCTTAGAGACATAACTCAAGTAAATTTGTAATGTGCTTAAAAATTAAAAACCACATTAATTAACCATGTGTATAATTTTTTTCAACTTAGTATGTCATTAGTTAGCACTAATAAGTGCAGACATTTAAAATATTGTATGTATCTGCAAATAAGAAAAAAAAACCTAACAAAACTTACACATAACACACTTTCACAGCAAATTTAATCAGACAGAAATCAGAAAACACATGATTTCACTCAAATCTCTTTTAAATGATTATTTTTGCTTCTAAAATGTTGTTAAAAAATTCAAATAGGCAATATGTATTTTTAAATGCGGCTTATAAAGAAATTTTATGTATACCTAGACATAGTCAAAAAAGAATAGTTCAGTACATAGAAATGGCCATAGTGTGAGTCTCAAGTGAGAATGTGTCTGGTGCACACCGAGATGAGATAGTGTATCCTTGAGATTGTTTGTCAAGCCCACACACCCGTGGAGCACACCCAGAATTGCAAGATGTTTTCAGAAACATAGAGTGTTGATAAGAAAGTGTCTGGTGCACACAGAGATGAGTGTGTGTCCTACAGAGGGTTTGTCAAGCCCACTCACCTTTGCAGAGCACACCAAATATTGCAAGATGTTTTCGGAAACAAGATGGTGTCTAGTGCATACAGAGATAAAGGAGTGTGTCATACTCCCAAAGGTGATTTGTGAAGCCCACTCTTGTGTGAGGCACCTCAAGACTTGCTAAATGTTTTCAGAAACAAGAGCTGCATCTCAAATGGCCCACTATGCACTCATGCACTATGTACTTACACACTCAACAGCATAGTATATGTATGTAGTGTCGTCCCAATTGAAACACAAATGATTTTTTACTAAGCGGACATTCAACCCGTTTCCCTGACTATGTTTGACGGTTGCCAAATCAGTGAAATAAATGACCAAACTATTAAATAATACCTGTCATGAGTATAACCGCATTCACCATCAGGAGGCGCTATAATCACTCTCGTAGGAGAATTTTGCTTTCACCATCCAAAATAAATAAAGTAATCCAACATATGCGGCCGATTGCTCCGCCCCTTCTGCTACGTGAGCTAAGCTGCGGTCGTTGAGTGCGTGAAGTGTCCATCATTACACACTTCATTTTACCGGCTGAATGAGTGCATCATCCGGGTAATTAAAGTGCACTTATTATTTTTAGTATGAACGCACTACTTACAATATTTATACTACAAAATGGCATAGAATAGTGCATAAGTATGCGATTTGAGACGCAGCTAGGGAGTGTTTATAACATGTCTGGTGCATATGGAGAGAAGAGTGTGCCACTTACATGTGATTGGTCAAGCCCACTCACCTGCATAATGCACACTAGGAATTGCAGTGTTTTTCCAGAAATATGGTGTGTTGATAAGAAAGAGCCTGGTTGATAACAGAGAGGAGAGAGAACGTGTCCTACAGGTGTGGTTTGTCACTAACCAGATATAGAGTTATTGTTGGGCAATTAAGTGGTTAATATTGATGAAACAGATGAGTCATCAGATTTTTCTTGAAAATGGTCAGACTCAGCTGTTTGTCAAGTCATTTCACCAGGATGGATCATCAAAGGTGAATTTCCTTGCAATGGATTTTGTGCCGCTTTGGGATGGTACCGCAAAGCTATGTCCTGTGGGGAAGTGCAGGGTCCTGCCAAGCAAATAACCCTGAAGTAGTGGGCTTAAGTAAATGGGTGCAGAGCCAGCCAGTATTTTGTAGACGAGTGATAGTGTGTTAAATTTGATGCAAGTGCCAACTTGCAGCCAGTGTAGACTGATGAATAAAGGTGTGACATGCACTGTTGGTTCATTAATTCTGTCAGTTTAAAACTAGATTAAAGACACATCTCTTTGCATTAGCGTACACAAAACAACAATGTTTTTGAAATCCAAATCCTCTAAAGGATTGTTAGTCTGCATTATTTAGGGCAATCGGAGCATCTGCCCTTATTTTAGTATGTTTTTATTATTCCCAAGGTTTCCATAATCCTGAACGAGGCCGTATTCTGAGCAGCTGTAGTGGTGGTCATGGAGGAGTGGAGAGCATGAGACTGATTCCTGAAAGACCCCAGTGACAGACGAGTCTTCGCATTAATCCTGAAGGGCCAGCCTGTATATCAGCCAGTGACCTCTCCCACTTGCAGCTTCTGCACGATGAGCCAGGTTTCTCTTTATTTGTTTTCCCTTCACTTTCGTCAATTGGTGAAGTTTGTACCTCGCCATTGTTGGCCACTGGCTTGGATGGTTTGGGACTTGTGGAGCTGCGCATCGATAGATTTGCTCTTTAGTATTTGGACTTTCAGCAGTAAATATTAAACCACACTGAACTGAATTTAACTGAACTTCAACTCTGAAAACTGGACTGACACAGTTTTAATTTACTATAATCTTGTATGTTAAGTTGCTTTGACACAGTATATATTGTAAAAGCGCTATAGAAATAAAGATGAATTGAATTTATTAAAGACCATTAGCTGCAGTGGCTTGATAATGTGGATTGGGAGGCTAGCCAAGAGAGCATTGCAAAAGTCCAGCCTGGATAGGACAAGAGCTTGGACAAGTGATTGAGCAGCATTTTCTAATAGAAAAGGTCTAATCTTCCTGATGTTATATAGGACAAATCAGCATGAATGGGCCGTTACAGCAATTTTCCAACAGAATTATATGAAGTGTTCAATATATTTGTTTCCTTATTGTTTCCTGTTACTATTTGGGTTCTTATTATTTATTTATTTTTTCAGTCTTACAAATACAAGAATCCAAAGTAATTCCAAATTTAATTTAGTGAGTTGTTCTTTTGTGCGACGTGGTGGCACAGTGGGTTGCGCTGCTGCCTCACAGCAAGAAGGTAGCTGGTTCGAGCCTCGGCTGGGTCAGTTTCTATTTCTGTGTAGAGTTTGGATGTTCTCCCCGTGTTGGTGTGGGTTTCCTCTGGGTGCTCCGGTTTTCCCCACAGTCTAAAGACATGTGCTATAGGTGAATTGGCCGTAGTGTATGTATGCAAATGCAAGAGTGTATGGATTTTTCCCGGTGATGGGTTGCAGCTGGAAGGGCATCCGCTGTGTAAAAAATGGACGGATAATTTGGCGGTTCATTCCACTGTGGTAACCCCAGATTAATAAAGGAAAACCTGCAATGCTGTATAATGTGTCAATTCTACACAGTTTTGCAGATTTAAAGGGCTCCACAGACTGTTTAAATTAAAATAAAATAATGTGGTCTATCGCTTTTTGTCAGCACATATGTGTGAGCATTTTAGTGACTTTTCCACATGCAACTTTAACTGTTGTAGAATCGTTAATGATACTACCATATAAAAATAACATTGGCATCACAAGTATTTTGGCTATATTCGACTACAGCAGGGGTGTCCAAACTGCAAAGTTTAGTTCCAATCCCAATTAAGACACACCTGAATCAGCTAATCAGGACAGAGTTTGGAGACCCCTGGGCTATAGCATCTTGGTACAACTGTAGTACCAGTAAACCATGCAACCCTACTTTGTTGTGGTTGTTGCTGTGTGAAGTCGCACAGGTAGAATTACAAGTCTTTACACTTGAAGGTCTTCACAAAAAAATTGAAAAGATTAAGAATAAGTGACAATGGGCAACATTGTCAAGACATTGTTAAATTTATTTCAAGGCATTAGTAAAAAAATTTATGCATAGACAGAAAGACTAAAGCGTGAATTTTCTAAATATGTGAATCCCTCGACAATGTTTGGGCACAATAACTAAGGGTGCTCTGAATTGGGCTCAGGCATGGTTCACTTGGCAGGCCCTGACCCGGTTGGAAGAGGGGTGGCAGAGTGCAGTTCACTTCAGCCTGAAACTGAAGACGAGACGTGATTTTTAAGGGACTGTTTCATATGTGTTTATTAATCATCCTTACTGTTCAATGAATGCAAACTGTCGTAGTTTATTAAAGATGCAAACCCCTCACTGCATGACAACTGGACCTTTAGCAAACCTCCTACTTCCTGCAGCACGAGGACTTTATGATCGTTTATGAGCGTCAAAAGTGGCTGATCTATTTGGTGACATATTTGACTGCGTGTTACTGCATCCCAATCAACTATAATGATATAAAGAAATCTCCACTGTGCTGAGCGAGAGCGCTTCTTAAACTGAACAGTGCATCATCAATGACGTAATCGTGCTCAGGCTCGTATGCAATGTAAGTGCGGGCCGTCGGGGGAGACGGGACAAGTGTGCTTTGGCCCGGTTCAAGGCAACTGTACATAGTGTGAGTACACCCTAAATCTAATAGAGAAACTGAATGTTAAGCTATGACATTACCACCTCACCACTGAGCAACATTTACAGCTGCAATAGTATTATACTGATAAACAGAGGACCAGTTTCTTTTTCCAAAGTTGAGGCCGTTATGGCCCTGGTCTTCAAACCACTGCCCAATCCACAATGCACCAACCCCTTACTCAGAGGTACTGTAGAGTGAGGAGCTCTGTTACCCGTGGAAGAACTTAGAGTGGAACCCCTTATCCTCCACATTGATAGAAACCAGTTGAGGCTTGGGCATCTGTTTCAGATGCCTCCTGAACACCTACATAGGAAGGTGTGCCGGGCTTGTCCCACTGGGAGGAAGCCCCAAGGAGGGGAGTGTTTGAAGAGAGGGAAGTCTGACATGCTGCCCCCTGCATCCCAGCCCCAGATAAGTGGTTGAAAATGGATGAATGGAAGTCACAGGGCAGTGCTGATAACACTTATCTATGTATTTCCATGTTTGTACATACATGTGCTTGTATAGAATAGAGCAGAATAAAAAGGTCTTTTCCATATTAAACAAACATTATTTTACAGAAATAACAAGGAAATATTTTGTCATTTTTCTCCTATTTTGTAATATATTTATTTTCCTGGTTATTGCCTTTGTGGCTTTTGGATCAATACAATTGAAAGCAGTAAGAAATTTTGAGATATTTGAAATAACATGACACTGAGATATAAAAATGTAAAGCAGTCAAGATCTACCTGAAACAA
Source organism: Danio aesculapii (assembly GCF_903798145.1). Classification (NCBI taxonomy): domain Eukaryota; kingdom Metazoa; phylum Chordata; class Actinopteri; order Cypriniformes; family Danionidae; genus Danio; species Danio aesculapii. The sequence continues at coordinate 13,524,456 of NC_079442.1, forward strand.
CTTTTAATGTGCATTTCCCTGAAAGTAATCCCACACATTTAAATGTTCATGAAGTAGTTAGGATTAATAATTCACAACCCTGTAATGTAATTCTAACTAAAGCTTGCAATAAGATACAATTTACAACTAAATTTAAGTTTAATGTGTGTGATAGCTGTAACTCAGCAGTAAAGTATCAGGACTTTGAGATAGCAAACAGTTTTCTTTTTCTTTTTTTTGTAGTAAGTAGAGACAAGTATAAAATGAGAGGAGTCTTAAATGAAAGCGTACTTAAGTTCAGAAAGAGCATTATAAACACCATTATTTCTATACACCAAATCAAATAAATGGGTGTTTATGAAAACTTTAAGATGCCCTCACCTGCTTTGGGGTAAGTGGCAATTAGAATGTCATCAGGTCTTGCCTGAAAATTTTTCACTTTTTCCCAGTTGTCAGTGAAATAGCGGGTCATAGAAACACCCTCAAAATCAATCAGCTCAGGCCGACTATCCAGTTTCATCTGCAAAATTTAAGTGTCAGGTAAATGCCAAATCTTTACTGCACTCAATAGACATTTGAAAAATCATCACTGGCCATACACTTCAGCATGGAAACTTAAGTAGATTCTATATGTCCATAACAATATCAGTGAATAAAGTACACCCAAACAGCTATTGTATTTCATAAAACACTTCTAATGTTGAATAATGGCAGAAATAAATGTATCATAATTTGTGCAAATTATAGATAAGCCTACTGGAAATTCTGTATTGTTCATTCCTAATTATTGTATCTTAAAAATATGAACGGTACAGCTGTTGATATATACCATCATAAAGATATATATACTCACTGAGGAAAAGTCAGGGATCTCCATTATGGTGAAAAGATATCGCGTCTTTTAACAAGCTTTCTTAATCCTTTTTCCTTTTTGCTTCCAGCTCTCTTTTGCTCGCCTTAAATGTGTCTTGTAGCTCCTACATATGTAGTTACATTCCGAGCTGTCATGCAATGCTGATGTCAAATCACAGCTTATCTTATCTTTAATGTGCAAATTAAGGGCAATTCACGTGGCCAACAAAACTCTATGATTTTACAAGTTGCTGCATTTGAGTTAGCTGCATTTGGGAAAAGGTACATGACAGGAACAGCTGAAACAAAACTATTTAGAGGTTTGTTACAAGTAATTTTACAACAGGGTAACTATTCACACAACAATACAGTAATTTTAGCAGAAAATAAATGTGATATGAATAATTATTAAATAATTAATAAATTATTAGTAACCAATCAAGTTATGGTAATAACTTTAACTTTGCTAAATTTGATTGTAATATAATGTGCACCTTTTGTAAAGCTGTTTTAATACAATAATTGTTGTGAAAAGCGCTATACAAATAAACTTGATTTGATTTGAATTTAATTAAAGCCCCTTATTCTATGCTGCATAAGACTGTAGCATAAAATACCCAATTTATTGTATAAATTATATAAACTATATTTGTAATTAGACTGAAAGTCTATTCGGAAACTATAGTAACTGTGTGTCAAATGAAGTCACTTTTATTTCTATAGCACTTTCTGTCAAATCTGCTTTACAGGCTTTAAGGGTAAACAGGCAAACACTCAAAGTCAGAAAAGAAAATTTCATCATTGTGGAACATATTTAAAAAAAATCAAGCAGTCAGCAGTGGGAGTGGTTCAGTAGTAGAATGCAGGTGTAGTTCTAGTTAGATAAAAATGATTCAGATAAGTTTAATGAGAACGTCACTGTAAGGAGATTTATCTACAATGGTTCGAGCTGTATAGGATTGCCGAAAGACATGTTTGTGAAATACAGTACATTTCTTGTCTATTACCATCTGTAGTGGTCCGATGTGTAGGGCAGAAGAGAGAAACAAACTGCGGATCCAAAGGCAGCATTAAACACATTTAATGAATAACTATAACAAAAAACTGAAACAAGGCAAAACCAACCAGGAAACACACAGCAAGAAAAAAAGGGAGAGGGAAACACAAACTGATGAAATTAATAATCAGGAAGGCATGGAGCTGCGGAGGGCCAGGAGCGTGGAACTGAGGAGAGCCTGGAGCGTGGAGCTGAGGGGGACCTGGAGCTTTGGTTCAGGAGGCAATGACAGTTTATACAACTCCAGTGGGTCAGAAAGTTTTGGTTCAGGAGGCACTGGCAGTTCATACAACCCCAGTGGGTCAGGAGGCTTTGGTTCAGGAAGCACTGAGAAGTCACATAGTTCTGGCGGCACTAGAAATTCACACAGATTCAAGAGAATCTGGCGCTGCCATTCGGGGAATTCAGGAGGATCTGGTGCCCTGCATTCTGGAAGCTCAGACGGTGGTCGATTGGGAAGCTCAGGCAGCAGCGACCAATCAGGAAGCTCAGGTGGCAGTGACGATGGCTCTGGTAGCCTAGGCAGTGGTGGTGGCGATGAAGACTCTGGCAGTGATGAAGTGCTGGTGGCCATTTTGTGAAAGGGTAATATGGTGGATTCAATAACAATCAGGGCAAAATTTAGTAAGTCATAAAGGACCATAACGGGTGAGGGTGGTCTTTAAAGGTTCATTCAGTCAATAACAGAAAATTTCAACCAGTACAAAATCAGGGAGATCTGTTAGCTGAGCAAGTTTTAAAAAGTGCTTTATGTGGTCCTCGAGGGCACAGTGATGTTGGTGTGTTCTAATGAGCCAGATCGCTGGATCCATATTCATTATAGCCACTCCAAAAGAAATAAAAAATAAATACTGCTGGATCCTAAAAAGGGTCTGTTGTTCTGTAGCGGTCCGAAGTGTAGTGCAGAAGAAAGAAACAAAGTGAGGATCCAAATGCAGCATTGAAACATTTAATAAAAAACTTTAACAAAACTAAACTAAAACAAGGCAAAACACACCAGGAAACACACAGGCTTTGTGAGAGCAACAAAAAGGAAGAGGGAAACACAAACTGGTAAAAAATAGTCCTAGTAATAAGTGTTAATAAACTGCAGCCGTGTGTGAGTGAGTGTCCGGATGGTGAGTAATGGTCAGCTGGAGAGGGTGTTGATTGTCACACAACATCATGGTAGTTCTAGTTCTTGTGGTGTGTGTGTTTGTGTGTATGGTTCATCAGTGATCTACAGTCCCTAGATCGCTGGTGATTGTTACACCACCTTTTGCTACTTATTTAACTGACATAAACAGTGTGAAAACCATTAAAAGTAATTCACAGATAGTCACCAAAAACCGTTAGTTACACTTGAACTAGAAACAAAAGAGAAATAATAAAACATATAACTGTACCCAGCTTAAAGTTACCTGAGAGAGGGAAGGCGGAGACCTTGAAAGGAGCAGGGTACTAAGAAAGAGCAGCACATTTTGCGTCCTGTGTGAAAGGGCCTCAGAGTGCTACTGATATCTGCAGTGCCTTTAAATGAATTTAAATAGGTGAGGGGGAAAATGCACCCTAATGCCTACTTGGAATATTGCATCACATAATATGGCCTAGTCAACACCCCCTGTGTGTTCCAGGATTTTTTTTTGAATGCGGTCCTCTGGGAGTTTCATTATTTCATTCTAATCTACCTTCATTTTAATCTAATCTACCTGTGTGGAGTGGTGCTATATCAGCAGCAGTGGATTCCTCCGAAACTCAAAATCATTTGTTTATTGACAAACCTGACATTGGTGAACAGGATTATCTAGCTACCAAAATGGCACTAGAAGACATTAGCTTGTACTCGATACGTCTAAAACCTGGAATATCTTAATATTTGTGTTAACTTGCCATTTGGCAAGAATACACAGTGGGATCAAATTAGTAATCTTCAATTTTAAAATGCATATTGAAATAGTGAAAGCTATGCAGGTTTTAGAAAGAACTTTGAATCAGTCGTGCATACACAATACTTCACATAGTTAATACTTCACTATGTGCAGTAGCACTAGATGTACAAAAAGAGACTTTGTCCAGATAAACTATCTGATCCTGTTATTAATTTACTAAATATTACATAATATGTCAGCAGTCTGCTGTTTGGAGCAGTATTTGCATCAGTGTGTCCTGTAAATGTGTTCATTTTACTGCAATTGTTACTTCTTGACAACACAATGCCCTGAATTCTATGCTTCCTTCTTAGCTCCCTGTTTTTTTTTAAATAAATATTTATATTTGATTGAAATTATTATTATTATTAACTACAGAATCCGTAATAGAAATAAGCCAACAACCATGTTGTTCTTTAACCCCAATTCACCTCAAAATTACAATAAAACAACATCTCAAAGCTCCCTATTTTAAAATTATTTAACATATTTAAAAAAAGAGCCCCTAAAAGTTTACAAAATTATCAATAAAACACCTTAATATTGTAGCTTAACTTACCCTAAAACTGAAATTTACTCACAGTGAAGTTGTTCCATGATTTCTTCCTCTTTTGTACCAGATAATAGCATTAGACTTTCCTGTAAGGAAAAAATACTATGGAAGTGAATGTGTACAAATGTTTGTATTGTGAGTTGGTGAAGAAGCATACAACAAGGCAGAACTGTGAGCTTTAATTGAGAAATTAGATTCTTAATTTTTAACTGTGAGTGGATTTATTAATAACAAGTGCATAAAATATGTAAGTGTTGTGATTGTGCTCGGGTGCGTTGCATGTCCTCCTTTTTTTCCTCTCTTGGTGGCAGTGTCCAGTGCTTCCTCTTTGTGCCAAGTGGTCAAGGCGTATCATCTGGCAAAAATGGAAAAGCAGGTAAGCGTCAGTGTAATGAAGTCATAGCTCACCTCTTGGGTCTCTGAGCCTTTCTTTAATGGCCTGGCTTCATTGGTATAAGCCATGACCGATTGGTCCTTAGTGATGATCCTCGGGTGTTTCCATTGTTTTGCCAGGGCAATGCTGATCTCTATGTGGGATATCCATCACAGTATGCAGCAGAAGAAAAAACTCATTAAGGTTTGGAGTAACTAGGGTGAAAAACAATTATGAACTAATCACAATTTGCATTATACGGCATCAATCATTACAATATTTTGCAGGCAGAAACCCACTTTTAAGAAAAAGAAGTACACTTTATTTTAATTTTATTGAGTACATTAAAGTATTGTTGGAGTGTATATTATAGCCTTTCTGTGGTTCTTAAAAAAGCGTTAAAAATTCTTAAAGGAATAGTTCACCTAAAACTATAAATTCTGTCACCATTTACTCATCCTTGACTTGTTTCAAACCAGTTTTTGGGCACAGAAAATTCTTGAACTGCTTTAGTTTTCTCCTGATCTGGCTGGATTCCCTCCAGCAGACACAGTGTGACCAAGAAACTTTAGAGATGTGCAGAAGAAGTGTGTCCTTTTCTTATTCACAGTCAGATGAACTTCTTTTAATTCATCCAGAACAGCCTGATAGCCAAGAAAGGCTGTTCCGCTGATGGAGAATAAATTATTATATTGTCCAGGTAGACAAAGCAGTTCTTTCTTTTTAATTCACCCAGGCCATTCTTTATCAACCTTTAAAAGGATGCTGGTGCATTTTGAAGACCAAAGGCCATGACCATAAAATGAAATAATCCCTGGCTGCATATAAAGACAGTTTTGTCTTGACTGTTCTGTTCAATCAGAAACTGTCAGTGGAAACTGTTGAAGTCCAGAGTAGAAAACTCAACAACACCATTTAAGGATTCTATAATGTCTCGATGGTAGGAAGTGGATAAGCATCAGATTGACACCCAGAATTTAGCTTTTAATAATCCATACAAAAATAAGATAACCACCCATTTTTTGGCATCAGAACCACAGTAGAGGCCCAAGCATAAGGGCTCAATGACATTAGCCCCAACATTTCATTAAAGAGCTGCTTTATAACTTTGTTTGGTTGGGGAAACTTGGCTTTTGTTTTATGGGTACATCTTGAGTAACAAATCTGGTGGGTCAACACACTGGCTGTTCTAATCATATCAGTACAGACATCTGAATTCTGCGGCAGTTTTTTTTTTTTTTTTTTTTTAAAAAAAAACATCCTTTCCATGTTCATCCAGACAGGTATTGCGACATGCCTCCCTCAAAACATTTGGTTCTTTACTGAATGTACTAGGAGAAACAGTAGAAAAGAGACCTAGAGGTGAGGAATTATGCCAATCATGAATAAAGGTATCATGTTTCTGAAAGGAATATTCCTGATGAGATTAAAACCAGTAGATGTTGTTCCTGATATCCATTTGAAGACCACTAAAGAATAGATAGTTCAAGCCCAACACAACTAAACTGTAAATTGAACCTTATCTAGTCCTAAGGGGTGTTGGGCTCCTCCAGCAGCCAATGAATTGGACCCTCTGTCCAAGGTTTCAGTTGTTGGATAAGATAACCAATAGTTAAAGGTGCAATAGATGGTTGTCTTCAAAAACATTTTTGTTGTGCTGATTGAAAGACTCTTCACATTTCAGCTTTTATAAAGATGGTCTTGTAACACCCTCAGGAGCTGAGTTGGCTAATGAGTAAGTTACCTTTCTAAGGGAAGTTTTACAGTCTTTAGTTGGGAAGCTTGGAAAGCGCAGTGTTTCCCAACCCTGTTCCTGAAGGCACACCAAGATTACACTTTTTGTGGAAGCTTTGTCTACACATTCATCCACTCGTCAGCATCTAGAAGGAATTTACACACCCCTGATTGATGACTGCAGGATGTGATGCTCTGCCTGTGAGGTGTTGAGTTAAAACCACAGGATAATTCTCATATTTCATGTTTTGTCTGGTCAACTTCATTTCATTTGTAAATATACATCCTTTCCTGTCATTCAGACCTGCAACACTTTCCAAACAATATAGGCACACGAGCAATTTAGGGATAGTAATCAGTTAAATGGTTTAAATAATGATGTGACTTGAGGCAGGTGATTGTAATTATTATGTGGTACAAAAGCAGCATCCAAGAAAGGTCTTGTCCTTTAGGAGCAAAGATGGTCCAAGGATCAGCAGTTTGCCAACAAATATGTGAGAAAATTATTTAAATGTTTAAAAACAATGTTTCCTCAAAGAAAGATGGGAAGAAATTTGGATATTTTACCCTCAACAGTACTTAACAAAATTAAAAGAGTTTGATGGAATGTCAGAGTGTACAGGACAAGGGTGCGATATTTCTGTTATTCTACATTGAGATGCTGTATACATGTCAAATGGTTATACTTTCATATCAGTAACGTTTTTGATTCGATTTTAATGTTTTGCACAAGTTCGTGCTCAATCGCAATTGTTGCTAGTCTATGGAGCCTGTCCTGTGTCATTGTACTTTGTAGATAACTTTTAATCAGTTTAACCTTTGAGATACTGCATTCTCTAGAGCTTAAAGTGACCAGATGTGTGAGAACCACTCTCAGCGTGACAAAAACATTTGGAAAAATTGATTGCATCACCTTTTTGCAAATGAATTTAAGTGCATCCAGAGGTTTAGGTGTCTGCACAAAGCTGTCGATTCCTAGCACAAATCATAAACACTAACATCCCGCGAGTCTACACGAGTCAGGGCCTTTTCCTGTAATATATCCTGAAGAATTACCAGATTCTCCTTTTCTTTTAGAGATGTGATGTCATATAAAAATCCAAATCCGTGCCTGTGATCTCAAAGCAGGGAAAAGCGTGCTTCCATGGAATAAATGGCACCGTTGAAGACTTTGTTAAAGAAGCCCACTTCGTAGTTTTGTGCACCAAACTTTGTGGAGATAAAACTTCATCTGTTTGCAATTCATTCACTAATACTCTTGCACTGGACTGCACTTTTTCAAAGTTGTTATCCGTGCGGTAATCCAGAAGGAATCACTTTGTTGCATTGAGCTGTTCTGTTGCATGTGTGATGTCCGTGTCTGTTGTCTGTAGCCTCTTGCTGGCAATTTCATACAAAATGTCATACAATGTTAAAATACTGCACACAAATGGGCTTGATTTGATTTTGGTAGAAACGCCATTCGCTTTACATCTGGTCAATAGTATCTGGTTTTGACAAGTGGGACTCAATAAAAATAAATGCCCCTGCACTCATTTTTGGGTCCTCCTTCCTGTACTTTGACAAAACGTGGAAACTTTGTGTTTAAACAGACAAATAAATAAAATATGTACAATTTGGCATTATTGTAAACACAACTAATTTTGTCTTAAATGGCCAAAAACAGTTTGGAAAGTGTGTGTGTATATATATATATATATATAAGTGTATATATAGGAAAGTATAATAATTTAAACAATATGAAGGTTAAACCATTACTTTGAACTACAAAACAGACATAGTATGTTTATTTATAGCACACTTCTCAGTAAAGCTGGTCAACGAGCTGAAAAAATTCTAAAGGATAAAACATAACATAAATGACACTGTGTGTAACAGTCACTTTGTAACAGAATAATGTTGTAACAGAATATGCAAAGCAGATGTCCATTGGCAATTCATTCCAAAGACAGGGGGCAACAACTTAAAAAGTTGTTCTTACCACCTTTTGTTTTTACACATGTACAAAACATATGTCTAAGTAGGGACATCTAAAAAAATCTAAAAAGATCTTTATGATCTTGAGGATATGGGAGCTTAAAAAAAACTACAAAAATTTTAATTGGATTCTGGAATGGACAACAAACTAGTGAAGTGAACAAATATTGTTTAACATGATCCTTTTTCTTTGACCTGGTCAACATTTAAGCAGCATTTTGAACCATAAGTTCAATCTACATTGTAGAAAGGGCTGTAATTTACAATTACAAAACTGTTTCTTAATGAACTTACTTCAACCAAATCTTCATAGAACAAGTATAATAGGTTAGAATATGTCTGCTTTTTGCCCCAATATCCATTGACATGGTCATACCAAGGACCAAACAGATCTAGAAAGAAAAGTGATGTTAAATTAAATCCCAAATTATATTAAAAAGGTTGTTTGTATCCTTTTTAAATAGTTAGACTTTTACTTATTCTTTCCATCCATGAGTTTCTGTAAGTAGATGTTCCAATCTCCTGGTTCAGGCTCTATCATGGCCATTCGATCAAAATGAAAATAGGAAACCACATTGTCTTTTGCATTCCGAGCTACATACACAACCTGGAATAAGTGAAGAAAGATCCAGGACATTATAAAAGAAAACAAAATTTTCACAGGAGGATACAAGAATAATGTATTTTTTCTTTTAATGATTTTTTTTTTTTTTTTTTTGCTGATTAACTAAGTTACATAAAACATTGTAAAATAACAGTGGGTATGTTAGTGTAACATGGCAAGGGACAAATTGGGTGGGGATCTAAATCAGGGGTGTAAAACTAATTTTAGCTCTGGGGCCTCATGGAGGAAAACCTATTACCAAGTGGCTATGGCTATAAGTGGCTATTACCAGACTGGTAAATGTTATACCATACACCATACGCCATTTTTAAAACAACAACTTCAGATTGTTTTCTTTGCTTTAGTACAATCAAGATAAAACATAAAGCTGAAGCCTGAAGACAACGTGATCTCACTGGAATTTGCAACTTTTAGATTTAGTGGCTAATTCATATGAATTTGTATGATCTCATTCGTACAATTTAGTACAATTTGCTCATCCACCAATGACGGTTGGGTTTAGGGGGTGTGGTTGGGCGCCACACCTCCTTTTTTATATCGTACATTGTCGTATAACTGAACTCGTATGCATTAGCCACCAAACTGACCACACGTGAATTAGTTACGTTTCCTTGTGGGAACAGCTCAGTGTGGTATGGCAGGGCATAGAGGGTGCTGCGTTCCAATCTGCATACTATGCCTCCTAAATAGTATTTGAAAATAGAATTAGTATGTCCCAAACCATGTTGAAAAGAGTATGCCCGAGGTTCCCGGATGGTTTGCTATTTCTGGTAAAAAATTTAAATGTAGAACCGTCCAGACTCTTGTGCGCTTTATGTGAATGCAATTAGAACTACAGACGCATGTGAAAAGTGTAAAAACTACAAACATGATGGATGCGCAAGACCAACAGTCAGGTAGAGAGGCTTTGGTAAAGATGTTTAAAGACTGTTAGTCAATATCTAGCCCACTGGAAAATATTGAAATCACATTATCTGTGTTATATTTAATCTGCAACAACAATACTGAACTTGTATAAAGACGCGTTTGGACGTCAAAACGTCTGAAAAAGTTTATCAGTATGGGAAACACACTAGCTCGCCATAACCCTATTGGGACGCAGCAACGGTCTTTCTCTCTAACAGAGATGTATAGTAACGAAGTAGAACTACTTCACTACTGTACTTAAGTACTAAAAGGCAGTATCTGTACTTTACTGGAGTATTGTTTTTTTCTCCTACTTCCACTTTTACTTAAGTACATATTTTCGATGAGTTTAATACTTTTACTCCGATAGATTTTTTATGAGCTGCATCGTTACTCGTTACTAGAGGTTTCAAAATGGTTGATATCGGTTCAGTAATAAATCATAACGGGTTATTACGTACTGACGTCATTTATCTCCTATGTGCGGTGTCGCAATACTATGGCGAAGGACGGAGGCGCGAGGGCGAGTGAAGGCGGCACAGCACACGAGCCGCTTCTTCACTACTACAGAGAAATGTAGTGAGACTCTATCTCTGCCTCTCTCACTTTGGACATTTGACCCGCTGGCCTGTTTGTGAGATAACTTTTCATCTCCTCTTGGCTGTTAAAGCGATACTTGTGGATCCAGACCTGGGCGTGTATGAGGTGCAAGTTTTCTCCACTGTGTCTATTATAGATTACCTGTGATAACCGCGTATTATACATACATAGCCTGTAACCGCGGCTGTTCTTCCCGCCGTCAGTGAACAACGCTTTCATTTCTAAAGCAGATAGCAGCCCTTTCTGTTGAGAAGGTGAAGACAATAACCAATCAAAGGGGTGTAAGACCTCGCCTGTCAGCGTTTAAAAAGCAGGCGGGAGAATATTTACATTGGTTTATTTGCTATAAATGCTCATGCTGTCTTCTGTGCATGAGTTTTGTTTGATACATTCAGAAAGAGTGTTTTCTTTGAGCGGGTCAAATTAAGGGTACAGTTCATATATCTTACTGCTGTATTAAAGGACACAATTGTATTACAAGTAACCATTTAACTGTCACACCAAGAAAAAAACCAATAGAATTTTTTTATTTATTGCATTTCTTAACTCCTAATGTCGCTAGTTAACACAATCAATACATTTTCCCCCAACACATCCCATAATTTCTAAAATATCAGCCTCTACCAAATGGTTGAGATGTTGGTTTATGGTAAAAGTACCAGAATGAATAAATATACTATAAAAATATGAAGTTTAAGACCAATTTAATTAAAACATAATTAAAATGAAACATTTTTGAATACTAAATCATAGCCATAAGCCATAAAATATTTAAGATTTTCATTTAACACAGTAATATACACGTTTTCTTTTTTTTACAATAAAATCAAAATCAAGTGAATTAGAACGTTCGTTAAGCGTTTACAACTAGTAATTTGTGCTCCGAAAATGGGTTTCAATAGCGTTTTGAGTGGATTATGGACTGTTTTTGTGACACACAACTTTGAAAGGTGTGTGTTAAAGCTGTTATAATCTGTCAGATCTGTGGTTCAAGCGTGAGAGAAAAACAGTATTGTAAGTCATGTTTCTTTTCGTTCTGCTTAATGACGTGCCCCCAAAAAAGAGATTTAAAATAAACAAAACAATATGATGTCTTTTGACTGCATTCTTTAATAACTACATTACACAATACTTGTACTTGTACTTTCAGCACTTGAGTAGTAAATTTTGAAATAAACTACTTGCAATACTTAAGTACAAAAAATGTTGAATACTTTAGTACTTCCACTTAAGTATGGTGCTTAAAGAGCACTTTTACTTCTACTCAAGTCACTTTTTGATAGAGTACTTGTACTTTTACTTAAGTCTGGGTCTCTAGTACTTTATACATCTCTGGCAAAGCAGTGGGGGTAGATGAGATGACCCTCTAGACCTCAAGAACATTGCACAGGCCCAGGACAACAGTGAGAGAAAGCCGCAATTTAAAAGCCCTGGCTGACCTTAGAAGGTATCAAGCCCAGCTGGCATCATTTTCCTCCCAACTCCATTCAGCCAAAACTCTATACTACAGTAGCAAAGTTAACAGTACTTCAGATACCCACAAATTATTCAAGATATTTAATACCCTGCCATGTCATGTCCAAAAAATACTCAAATTAGCAGTCTGTTTTTTTAACACATCCATTCCAATTCTTCTTAAAACAACACCTGTTTAAGAAAATCCACTTTCCTCCTCATTATGGAGGAAGAAGTATCCAAACATTTCTCTGCTTTTCCCACAACCTGCCTTCTGGACCCAATCCCCTTACACATCCTGTAGGACATTTACAAAGCCATAGTGCCGGCCCCTAACAAACATCATTAACACACACTGGCACAGTCCCAACCAACTTTAAACAGGGCTGGGTAATCCAATCCAATATGTTGAAAATTACAGACCAGTCTCTCTCTCTCTTTGCTTTCATTGCCAAAACACTGGAAAGAGTTGTTTTTAACCAAATTTTTACATTTTTATCTCACAATAACCTGCTGGATGCAAACCAATCAGGCTATAAATGTGAACATTCCACTGAGACTGCACTACTTTCAGTCACTGAAGCCGTGCAGATTGCTAAAGAAGGTTCTAAATCATCCATTCTGCTTGTTGACTGCGTTTGATACATTGAATCACCAAATTCTACTGTCCACTGTCTCCTCAATTGGCATCACTGGAACCCCACTCTGCTGGGTTTAGCTCACCAGTAGATCATTCAGGGTTGCCTAGAGAGAAAAGGTATCCAAAGTTCATCAGCTGGCCACTGATGTTCCTCAGGGATCTGTACTTAATCCCCTATTTTTTTCTATTTATACCACATCACTGGGAACCATCATTCAATCACATGGTTTCTCTTATCATTGTCATGCTGACAGCACACAGCTCTATGTTTAATTTCATCCTGATGACCCAATGGTAGCTGCAAGGATCTTACACTGCCTGGAGGATTTCCCAGCTTGGATGAAAGACCACCACCTGCTGCTTAACCTAAAAAAACTGAACTTCTCATTTTCCCTGCAACTCCACACATTCACATTCAAATTTCTCAATCCAGCTGGGATCATCTACAATTACGCCATGTAATTCAGTCTTCAATCCAAATCTTGTGGTGATCCTTGATGATCAGCTGTCCTTTAAAGAGCATATTGCTAACACAAGTCGATCATGCAGGTTTGCACTTTTCAACATCAGAAAAATCATACTCTTCTTAACAGATCATGCTGCACAACTCTTGTCATTTCAAGACTGGACTACTGCAATGCTCTTCTAGCTGGTCTCCCGTCTTGCACCTATAAACCCCTTCAGATGACCCAGAACTCTGCAGCTAGTGTCGTCTTCAATGAGCCCAAGAGAGCCTATGTTCTCTCTGCATTGGTTACCAGTTGAGGCTCATGTCAAGTTCAAAACATTGATGCTTGTTTACAGGACAGCCACTGGCACTGCACCCTCTTACCTTCACCTGCTCCTGAAGGTCCACATGTCCCCTGGAGCCTTCGGTCGAAGAGTGTGTGCAGCTTTGTGGTACCATCGCAGAGAGGCTATAAGTCACTCTCTAAAACCTTTTCATTCAATGTTCTTCACTGAAAAACCCATCTTTACTGTTGTCACTTGATCCATGATTACAACATACCAACACCAAATCCTGTGGAAATGCACTCTTTCTCTCTATGTATCTCTAAAATCTCCCCCCTCCTTAGTCCAGCACTAAATTATCTGAGCACAAATGTTTCTTTTGTATGATTTGCACTTCTTGTGTGTATTGCCTCTTCTTGTTAAATCACTTCTTGTTAAGTCACTTTAGATGAAAGCATCTGCCAAATGACTAAATGTAAATGTCTATATATTATAGCAATCTATTTAGTCTATAACACGTTATTAATAAAATCCACCTCATATTCTCATGAACTGTCATGTCATAATTATATCACATAACCCAGAACGAGGGGCAGTAATTTGTTATATGGCGCATAGTCAGGCTAATTTTTTACTTAATTTTTTTATTGTTTATTAATTTCAATACTGCTTCTGTGTTACCTTTAACACCCTGTGGATGGTTCTCATACATGAATTTAACACTGGCCTACTACCACTGGCCCACAATTTAACACTGGGGATTTCACTAGATATATTTACGGAGACACTGGTTATTTAAGTAAATTTAAGTAGTATACCATTCCTAAAAATGAGGACTACTTTGATTAACATTTACATTTAGTGGATTCTTGTATTCAAAGTGAGACTGATTGTAACATAGCAGTAGTTTGTTACTGTGGCATGTGTGTAGTTCTCCAGTGATCTGCAACTATCAGATCAGCAATCACAGATAACACTCTTAAAACAGTCCAGGAGGTGTAGTGGAGGGGGAACGGGGGAGGGATGGAGAGCCAGGTCCCTGCAGTGGAGATGGGCCTGAAGCATGGAGCTATGGAGGACCTGGAGCATGGAGCTGCAGAAGGCCTAGAGCATGGAGCTGTCAAGGGCCCAGAGCATAGAGTTGCGTAGGGCCTGGTGAGTGGAGCTGCAAAGGACCTGTGAGTGGAGCTGGGAGGGCCTGGAGTATAGAACTGCAGAGGGCCTGGGGAGAGAACTTTGGCAGATCTGGTGGCTCTAGTCCAGCAGGCACTGGTGATTCAGACAACCCCAGTGGATCAGAAGGTTCAGGTTCAGCAGACATTGGTAGGTCAGACAATTTCAGTGGGTCAGGAGACTCTAGGCCAGAAGGCATTGGCGGTTCAGACAACCCAGGTGGATCAGGTGGTTAGGAGTCAGAAGGTACCAGTGATTCTAACAACCCTGGTGGATCAGGTGGCTCAGAGTCAGAAGGTACCAGTGGTTCAGATCATCCTGGTGGATCAGGTGGTACTACGTTAGGAGGCAACGTTGGATCAGTAAGCTGCATAGACAATTCTTGTAATTGTAGCTCTGATGGTAACAGTGTCCACTCAGCTCTGGTGGCAGTAGATAGCCCTTTGTGGGACTCAGATAGTGACTCTGACTCTTTGTGCAACTTGGGTGAACCTGGCACCTGCCATTTGGTGGATTCAGAGGGATCTAGTGCCTGCCATTTAGTGGATTCAAATGGATCTGGCACCTTCCATTCTGTGAATTCAGGAGGATCTGGTGACTGCCATTCTGTGATTTCAGGAGGATCTGATGGCCGCCATTTGGGGAATTCAGGAGGATTTAGCAGTGTCAATGGCTCTGGCTGCCCTGGTGGCATTGTGTTAGAAAAGAGTGGTTCAGACAGTCCACCAGAAATAAAGATATTTAAAGTTTGCTACCTTTATGAATTCCCCCAAATATTCCTCGATTGATCAATTTCCTTGAGGGAGATGCATGATTTTTACTGCTGGATCTATGTTTCGGCTGAGTCTTCTGTAACAAAGCGGACACTGACAACGGAGATGAGGATCCATGTGCAGTTTATTTAGAGAAAAGTTGTGCAGATAATGGTTAGGAACAGGGGCAAACATGACCATAAAAGTAATCCAATAAACATTATCAAATTACACAGGCAAATGGTCAGGCTAAGCAACAAAGAATCACAAACAAACGGTCAAAAACAGGAAGACTAGACAATGGAAACGTGTTGTAATGTTTGTGAAAAAACAAGCCCAATGTGTGTGTGTGTCTGAGTGTGTGTGTGTGCTGAGTTTATAGTCCAATAAATCAGCACATAATGATCCTTCGGCTGTGTGTGTAATCAGTTGGAATCAGGTGTTGGTGTGTGTGCGGTGCATGCTGGGAGATGTAGTTCATTACTGTAGTGTGTGTGTGTGTGTGTGTCTGTGCTATGTGTGTGTGTGTGTGTCTGCGCTATGAGTGTGTCTGCGCTATGTGTGTCTATGCTATGTGTGTGTGTGCGTGTGTGTCTGCGCTATGAGTGTGTGCGTCTGCGCTATGTGTGTGTGTGTGTGTGTAATTCTCCAGTGATCTGCAACTGTCAGATTGCTGGCAATCACAACACTAATGAGTATACAAATGAGTAGAACAATGTGGAAGTGATTTGACAACAAAGAGCCACATTCACTTTTGATCAGTTTATTAGTATAAAGTAATATATACTCATATATGCTTTAATTGTATAATTTCTTTTCAGCATAGCTACAAACCGTTTATTCCACATATTAAAAGTTTCCATCTCAACGTAAACGCACTTTTTCCTTTTTGTGTATACACACAACACCAGTTATCTAATATTACTCCTTGTTTACATCTTTACCAAGTGTTACAAGTGGTTGGTTTTTATAAAAAACAAACAAAAAAAAAACAAAAAAAAAAAAAAACAGGGAACTCAAGACTTATGGAAAAGCACAGGAACAGAATAGTAAACCAACCCTTTACATCAGTGGTTTTCAGACCTGATCATGAGGACGGAACAGTTTGCACATTTTGAATCACTTTAATTTCTGTTGTATGTTGGTCTGAAAATTACAGATCCAGTGGATGCAGTGTCTGTACTGATAGATTTTTTTTTATTATTATTAATTAAATTATTATGGTTGGTCATTTACAATTCCATCTACAAAATATGTTAGTATTATACAATTTCAATACAATACATAACAGTTTACAGAACTAAATTGAATTATAAACTGAAAAATGCAGCAATAGATGCTCATCACTTTTTAGATACATTACCATCTTCTCTGAATCAAAGTGAATGTGTGAACATATTAGCACCATATTACTTAGATGATGAGAGGTGAAGAAGCATCTTGACCACTGGGTTGCATAATATTCATTAGCTGAAAAAGAATGTGGAAATAGAACATACATAGTTTCTTAAGCAGTAGACCAATTTGTCCTCATTAAAAGGTTGCAATGACATTAATTATATAATTATCCTAGTACTATAATTTATAAAATGCATTCATATATTAAAATGTTTATTGAGTTCCTTTCATTTTACTCACCATTTTCTGCTCCAATCAATAAAAACAGTGCAAATATAGGAGGACAGCTTGATAGCTTTAGCAGAGACATTTTCTCTCATACTGAAACCTAGCTGAATGCTGCTAGGTGCTTTATGTGCATGTGCATGAGATGGAACTCTAAGAAAACTGGAAAACCAGTCACTGCAGGTATAAGTGTCAAGCGTTGCTATGCGGCATCTTTCCTTTATTATTAAACAGTCAAGTTACCTTTCTTTTGATATGAACTCTGTTAAACACAGCTTCACGCACAGCTGTCCAAAGTCCACAGAGTGATAAAGTTGCATTAAACGATTGCTGAAAGTAATAAAAAACTAATTAATAATAATGATTGAACACTGATAATGAGCACCTGTCATTAGGTGGCCGTGGTGTATAAACTAATTGAATGCCATACTTGAGTAAAAGTAGAGATACCTTACTAAAAAAATGACTTTGGAAAAGGTTATAGTCACTGTTTAGAATATTATTTATATTATTATATTATAATATATTATTTTTTATTGTACTTAACCCATGTAAGTCCTCCTGCAACTACAGTTTAAAGCTCATAGTTGCTATTTTTTCTTTTAGAAATCATTTTAGGAGTAGGGTGAAGCTGCAGGCCTGGAAACCCAACTGCATGCTCAGACCTGCATGCTCACACCAGCACTTTCAGACTTAGGCCCAATCCCAATTCTATTTTTGTACCCCTACCCCTTCCCCTTTGTCCTTCAAACAGAGATCAGATGATTGTGACTGCTGTAGTTATTCCAGTTGGGTTATTTTTTGGTATTTATCTTCAGGAAATCACTGAAGGCATATATTATGTTATCATAACGATATGTTGTGGCAATATGCTCGTAACTGTACTGTGCATTTACACCCTGGCCATATTCATCTATGTAGACACACAAAAACAACATTAACATTATAGCAGACACTGTAAAAAGCTCATTCCCAGCCACTAGACTTTTCTGACAGGGTATTCGAGTGTCATCGAGTGTCAGAATGTTGTAGGACTACTATACAGGAGTTATTATTATGGATTATAGATTTTAGCTGAATTTTTTAAAATCATGAAGGTAAAACACGAAAACACGGTGCAGCTTTGCAGCTGTTGTGGCTGGTGTATTCTGGGAAATTTTCTTACCCCTTGATTTTGAGTGTGGTCCTGAAAAATCTATCTTTCAAGGGCTATCTAGCCTTTCCCCTTAGCCCTATGCCTTCAAGATAAAGAGAATTTAGACACCCATACCCCTTCACGTGAATGCCCAAAACAAGTGGTAAGGGGAAAGGCTAAGGGGTAAAATTGGGATTGGGCCTTTTTATTTTCTCAAACAGTGCCGCATGCTGTTGGATCGGGTGAAACGCCATGTCCAGAGACCCAACTGCAGACACAGTCCTCGCTGCAGCCCGCAGCTAGTACTGGACCAAATCCACTACGTAACGGACAATCACCCACATCTCCCCCTTCCTGTTACAGTAGCATGTGCATTACCTTAGTGGGTGGTACAATGTACACTATGTAGTGGACCTGGTCCAGTACGTCATCATGCGTACAGACTGCAGCAAGAACAACTGCATGCTCAGACCAACACTTTCTAGCAAAGAGCAACATCAGACACGTAACCCTAACTCTAATGCTATCCCTAACAATAGGTCTGGAAGTGCAGGTCTGAGTGTGCAGTTGGGTCTCCGTTCCTGCAGCTTCATAATGGTGCATTTTATACAGGTAATAATAATAATAATAATAATATTTTATTCATAACGCGCTTTTCTAAAACCCAAAGCACTTACAAGAAACTACAAACAACAAAACACAGTAAAACAATAAAAAAATACAGTAAAAAACACAGTAAGAATAAAAGATATCACAAATTAAAAACAATCCTAAAAAGATGAGTTTTAAGAAGCTTTTTAAAACCGTCCAATGAACCAGCATTCCTAATGTTAGTGGGAAGAGCATTCCACAGTTTGGGGGCACGGAAAGAGAACGCCCTACCTCCCATGGTGTTGAGGTTGCAGTGAGGCTGAAATAGCGCAGGACCAGAGGCAGAGTGTAGACAGCAAGAGGTAGAGAAAATGGATATCAGGTCACAAATGTAATCTGGAGCAGAACTATGAACCGCTTTATATGTTAAAATCAATGTCTTAAAATCAATATGAGACTTGACGGGCAGCCGGTGAAGCTGTTGGAGTATAGGAGTGATATGAGACTGAGACGATGTATGTGTCAACACACGTGCTGCAGAATTTTGGATGTATTGTAAAATCTTGAGAGAATTAGCTGGTAACCCTCAAAACAGAGAATTGCAAAAATCCAAGCGAGACGTGATAAAAGCATGGACGAGTCTCTCAGCATCAGGCCTTGAGAGGAAAGGATGTAAACGGACTATATTTCAAAGATGATAAAAGGCTGTTTTAATTACATGTTTAAAATGAGGCTTCAGACTAAGCTGGCAGTCCAAGAAAACACCAAGATTACGCACCTGCGGAGATGGTGATAAGACAGACCCATGAACCGTAACTCAAATTCACTACACCTCTTGATGTTAGAAGGAGTGCCAACCAATAAAATCTTGTTTTTTTAACTATTCAGTTTAAGATAATTATGTTGCATCCAAGCTTTAATTTCAGTTAAGCAAGCATTAAGTGATGACATTGTTGCCAGTGAATTGGGAGAAGTGTTTACATAGATATGTGTGTCATCAGCATAACAATGATATCGAATCCCAGTTTTTTGCAGGATTTGACCAAAAGGCAACATATAAATACTAAAGAGAAGTGGACCAAGTACTGACCCTTGGGGGACACCGTGACAGAAAGGAACAGTACGCAATCTGTGACCCCCCACATAGATAAACTGTGAACAATTTAGCACAATCCCATCCACCCCAACCCAGTTATGAAGTCTGTCCAAAAATATGCTATGAGAAATTGTATCAAAAGCTGCGGTTAAGTCTAAAAGCGCTAAAATACCACAAGCCCCGGAGAAGGTCATTTACAACCTTAACTAACGCGTCTTCTCCCTCCCTGACGAAAAAGCAACAAGGTTATCCATGTTTAATTTCTAAATAAATTGCAAGCAAACAGCCAAATAAAAGTTCTCAGGAAATAAAAAAGGATTTGTTTTCTTGCTGTCATGTGACAAACCCTCCCAAATTAAGATAACATGTTTCACAAACATATATTAACACAATCATGAAGGTCTATAGATTAAGCCAAGCTAAACGAATCTTTCAAAAGATCTATAGTTTATGGTATACCATGTGAAAAGTCCATGCAGCAACTAGTTGCCGGGGGGCAAATAACTCCATGGGCAATTGGTGAATAATGTGTTAATAAATCAAGGTTATTGGTCTTGTGATGTTTTTTTGCTTTCATAATACCCCACCTAAAAATAACTAGACCCCATATCTTTACATTAAATCAAGTTTTAATTTTGAGAGAAGCATGTGATCAATAATCTCTCATCAATAATCATTGCTAATATAATCAGATATCATTGCTAGATTAGATGAATTTTAGCCTCCAATAAATAAACCCATTCATCCTACCTTATTTTCGTTTTTGAAGAATTCCCCCCATTCACGCTATCTCCCACTTTCCTCCTTTACCAGGGGGAGCTCTCAAGACCTACCTGTCATACTACATGACCAGGCGGAAGCCCTGGGCTCAAATATCTCCGAGCTCAAGGTTCTCTCCCAGGACAGCATGCCAAATCTGCAACATGTATCAAGCAATAGCTGAGTGTAAAGTCTTGAATATAGAATATTTTGATAAACAATTTGATACACAGCAAAAGTAAAATGAACTTATCTGAGTATTTGGTCCCACTCTCACAAAGAAAGTTAAAATGACACTGGAGTGGAGTTAAAGTGCTGACTGAACATTAATGATGAACTGCTGAATGATGATATTTTTACCCAGGTAAATGTAACAATCTTAAAAGTTACTCGAGTAAGAGTAAAAAAAGTAGCCGATAAAAAAAGTTTTAGAACCTGACCAAAGTACTGCTGACTCTCATTCTATTAACAATACAATGTAATCAACACCTGCACCATTGTCTCACTGAAAAACTCACTGACAAGATCTGATCATTAATTCCGATTTTTAAATGATAAAGCAACATTTTCTTGTCATAACACCAGTAACATCAATTTAAGCTAACTGTAATTTTAAAACCAAAACCCTCAAGTCAAACAATCATTCTTCACAGCGGTGGTAAATCTTGTATTGCTCTGACTAGAACTAGAAAATCTGAGCATGTCACACCAACCTGATATTTACAATGGCTTTCAGTTACATGTGGGATTGATTTCAAAGTAGTAGGTCTATTGTTTATTTCTAATCATTCTAATGATCACATTGCAGATATACTTTTTGAAGTTTGATGAAGAGACATATAGTGCATCCGGAAAGTGTTCATAGCGCTTTACTTTTTTCCCCCACATTTTTTGTTACAGCCTTATTCCAAAATGGATTAAATTCATTTATTTCCTCAAAATTCTACACACACACACACAATACCCCATAATGACAATTTAAAAAAAAGATTTTTTTGAAATTGTTGCAAATTTATTAAAAAAAAAAATAAATAAAATAAAACTGAAAAATTACATCTACATAAATATTCACAGCCTTTGTTCAATATGATGTTGATGCACCTTTGGCAGCAATTGCATCCTCAATTCTTTATGAATATGAAGCCACAAGCTTGGCACACCTATCTTTGGGAATTTTTGCCCATTCCTCTTTGCAGTACCTCTCAAGCTCTATCAGGTTGAGCCAGTTTAGGACATTCATCGTTGTTGTGCAGCCACTCCATTGATATTTTGACGGTGTGCTTTGGGTCATTGTTCTGCTGGAAGATGAACGCACTCTGAAGCAGGTTTTCATTCAGGATGATTCTGTACATCGCTGCATTCATCTTTCTATCTGGACTAGTCTTCCAGTTCCTGCTGCTGAAAAACATCCCCACAGCATGATGCTGCCACCACCATGCTTCACTGTAGGGATGGTATAAACCAGGCACCTGGTGATGAGTGGTGCCTGGTTTTCTCCAAACGTAACGCCTGCCATTCACACCAAAGAGTTAAATTTTAATCTCATTAGACCAGAGAATTTTGTTTCTTATGGTCTAAGAGTCCGTTAGATGTCTTTTGGCAAATTCCAGGCAGGGAGTGGCTGCTGTCTGGCCACTCTACCATACAGGCCTGATTGGTGGATTGCTGCTCAGATGGATGCCCTTCTGTGAGGTTCTTCTCTCTCCACAGAAGAACGCTGGAGCTCAGACAGAGTGACCAACAGATTATTGATCACCTCCCTGACTAAGGTCCTGCTCCCCCGATCACTCCTCTTAGATGGCCGGCCAGCTAAGTCCAGGTGGTTTTAAACATCTTCCACTTACAGATGATAGAGGCCACTGTGATCATTGGAACTTTCAGAGCAGTAGAAATTATTCTGTAACCTTCCCCAGCCTTGTGCCTTCAGACAATCTTGTCTCAAATGTCTACAGACAATTCTCTGTTTTCGTGCTTGGTTTGTGCTTTAACATGCACTGTCAACTCTGGGACCTTATATAGACAGGTGTATGCCTTTTCAAATCATGTCCAATCAACTGAATTTACCACAGATGAACTACAATTAGCTGCTGAAACATCTCAAGAGTGATCAGTGGAAACAGAATGCACCTGAGCTCAATTTAGAGCTTCAAAGGCTGTGAATACTTCTGCACATGTGATTTTTCAGGTTTTTTATATTTAATAAAATATTTTTTTAATCAATTTCAAAAAATCTTTTTTCCCATTGTCATTATGGGGTTTTGTGTGTAGAATTTTAAGCAGATAAATAAATTTAATCCATTTTAGAATAAGGCTATAACATAAAAAAAGTGGAAAAATTGAAGCGCTTTGAATACTTTCCAGATGCACTGCAACTATATATATAAAGTGTTTATGTATAAATTACTTTCCTAATGAGCAAGTGTGTATAGTTCACTGTGTGGTAGGTTACACTTATTGCTCACAACTGTCTTTCAAGACAGAAAGGTGGTATGAGTAATGGGGGGGCCTGTGCTCCAGTAGAGCTTTATGTCTAGCCATGTCCTATACAGTATGGGCCAAAAATAAATCAAATCAGACCCCTTGCAAAAAAGTGTGAAAACACCTTAAATAATATGAATAGTTGAATAAGTAAGAGGGTAGGTCTATCTTTATTAAGGTGACATTGACTTTCACATGATTAATGTTTTATTTCTCTTGTTTGTGCGCTTTTGCATGAGGAAGTAAACAAACAGAAATAGCTACTGCATTTTTATGACAGTCATGCATAACTGGGATTTAAAAAAGCAAACAACAACAGCAGAAAAAGGGATACAAAAGTTGTATGAGCAACATGTAAACAGGTTTTTTACAGGAACTAAATAATCATTGAGAATGTGGGCTCTATCAAAACTTCCTGATCCCAGATAGAAGGCCTTCATTGATTTATCATTGAATCAACAGTCAAAAGGTTAAAACTTCAACATTGAGTTTTTATTAGGTTTGCACCTTTAAATTATGTTATTATTTCAATGATTGAAATAGATTTAAGAACACAGAGGCAGTAATGAATTTATTGAGTTAAGTAAGTGATTAATTCATTGTTTTTGATAATTGATGTTAAACACCTGCTGTTAACAAGCAGAATTGATGATGAACACCTGCTGTTAACAAGCAGAATTGCAAAAGTGTAAAGGTGCGGTCACACTTGACTTTTCCTCCCATAGACTTCCATTCAAACGCACGTGAATGCGTCAGACCGGAAACGCAGTGTCATGTGTCAAGTTTCGCATGTTGCTGCGGTGCAAAGTTCAAGCTTGGTGAACTCTGACCTGCGAAATCGCATCACTTGACTGCGTGAGATCAATCGAGGATCAAAACATGACCTCTCTGGACAGAAATTTAAAACATGGAGCAATCGCTGGCTTTTTTAATGTCTAATTATCTTGTTTAATCCCGCCCCTTTTCGCAGCGCAGTACGACAGAATTTCGCACACACAAACGCTGGTGTGACCGTAGCTTAAAGCTGCGGTCACATTGGGCTTTGTGTGTGCGAAATTCTGTCGTGCGGCACTGCGAAAAGGGGTGGTATTAAACAAGATGATTAGACATTAAAAAAGCCAGCGATTGCTCCATGTTTTAAATTTCTGTCCAGAGAGGTCCTGTTTTGATCCTCCATTGGTCTCACACAGTCAAGTGATGCGATTTCGCATCACTTGACTGCGTGAGATCAATCGAGCAGCCCGGTGTGACCGTAGCTTAAAACTGCGACCACACCGCACTTTTCTCTCCATACACCTCCATTTATATCCAGACAAATGTGTCAGACTGGAAATGCAAGCTTGTGCGACAAGTTTCGCAGTTCGCTGCATTAAAAAAGTTAAAGCTTGGTGAAATCTGACCTGTGAATGCATCACATCCCATGATTGCGTGAGACAAATCAAAGATCAAAATAGGACCTCTCTGGACAGAAATTTAAAATATGGACCAATCACTGGCTTTCTTTAAATGTCTAATCATCTTGTTTAATCTCGCCCCTTTTCGCATCTGAACTTAATCTGTTTGAGTATGTGAAACCATTTAAGTATAGTGAAATTAAAATGAAGCTTAATCAAACACTATAAGAAAACGTTTCAAATCTTTCAAACCATTTGAATTCAAAAACTTATCTTGCAAGTACTGATGGGAAGCTTGGATCTTTTCTGATATCCGGATCTTTCGGACAGTTCGTTTCAAATAACCAGATCAAAAAAATGGGTCACTGGTTCTTTTACACTACAACATAATGACATCATCCCATGTTAGGACTCAACATATCAAAAAATATAGTCAGCAATCATAATTTCTGTCGTACAACATCACCACCGTCTGAAAAGTTTCTTACAAGTTTTGCAGGCCAAATAAAGGTTTATTTAGAGTCAGAAAGGGTATCAGGCATGTTAAAAATTAAGTAACTTGAGGATAAGTGCTTTAGATGTGAACTGTTTCACAAAATTCAGTTTGATTTGGTGAAAGAGTTTGACTGGTTCACTTAGAACATAGGTCTCAAACAGCTCTGCACAGTTTTGCTTCCACTCTATCAACACAGCTTATCCAAATAATCCAGGTGTCCAAAAGACATGAACTTTTTAGCTAAATTTATCAATCTGACAAACAAGGAGAAATAAAACTTAAATTAATTAAAAGATCTGATGCTCCAGGAGGGGCTTTTAATAATAATAAAAAAAAAATCTATATAGATAGTATTGGCGGCGACTCTGTGGCGCAGTAGGTAGTGCTGTCACCTCACAGCAAGAAGGTTACTGGTTTGAGCCTCGGCTGGGTCATTTAGCATTCCTGTGTGGAGTTTGCATGTTTTCCCCAAGTTCGCATGGGTTTCCTCCGGGTGCACCAGTTTCCCCCACAATCCAAAGACATGCGGTACAGGTAAATTGGGTAGGCTAAATTGTCCGTAGTGTATGAATGTGAATGTAGCAACCCCACATAATAATGGGACTAAGCCGAAAAGAAAATGAGTGAATAAATGAATAGATAGTATTGGGGTGCCTCGAGGAGTGCCTGATGAGTTCAAGGTTAGAAATCTAAAACTTGCAGGGCTCCTCCATCTTCTGGTGGTCAACAGTGAATAAAAATGTAGATTGGATAAATTTAACAATATAGACAAATGTAAAGGAATCCATAATCAACTCTGTTAATAGTTTGGTGGCCTAGCAGAACCTAGTTAACAAAACATTTATATTATATGGTTTCATATTATACTTTAATTTCCAACAACACAGCTCTTAAAAGATCAATTACTAGAGCACTACTTGTGTTAAAATTAAAAGGAGATTGTGATAAAATATAAATAAATAAAATAAATTTCAGGCGAAGTGGTGGCACAGTGGGTAGTACGTTTGCCTCACAGCAAGAAGGTCACTGGTTTGAGCCTTGGCTGGGTCAGTTGGCGTTTCTGTGTGGAGTTTGCATGTGTTCCCTGTGTTCGTGTGGGTTTCCTCTGGGTTTTCCTGTTTACCCACAAGTCCAAAGACATGCAGTACAGGTGAATTGGGTAGGCTAAACTGCCAGTAGTGTATGTGTGTGAATGAGTATGTGTGGATGTTTACCAGTGATAGGTTGCGGCTGGAAAGGCATCTGCTGCGTAACAAACATATGCTGGATAAGTTGGCAGTTCATTCCGCTGTGGTGACCCCGGATTAATAAAAGGACTAACTCGAAAAGAAAATAATTAATGAATGATATAAAATGTTATAAAATAAATTTCAATGTTATATATAATAAATTTGTATAACTGAGGGAAATGTTAGATACATGAATTGAGTTCATTTCCATATATTCTATTTATGTTCCTTTTATCTACAGAAAAGTGAGAATTATTAGCCCCCTTTTGATTTTTTTTTTCTCTTTTTTCACAAATGATGTTTAACAGGGCAAGGAAATTTTCACAGTATGTCTGATAATATTTTTTCTTCTGGAGAAAGTCTTATTTGTTTTATTTCGGCTAGAATAAAAGCAGTTTTAAATAAAAAAAATCATTTTAAGGACAACATTATTAGCCCTTTTAAGCAATTTTTTTTCAATAGTCTACAGAACAAAGCATCGTTATACAATAACTTGCTTAATTACCCTAACCTGCCTAGTTATCCTAATTAACCTAGTTAAGCTGTTAAATGTCACTATGCTCAATACATTACAGATATGCTCACTGAATACAAACCTACAAATCACACAGATCTTTAGGATCATATAAACTAGAAATTCCAAGAGTTCAGTCAAAGTAGGGTGAATCGGCTTTCAGCTACTACACCCCCCGCTGCTGGAATCAGCTTCCAGAAATGATCAGATGTGCTCCAACATTAGGCACATTCAAATCAAGATTGAAAACACATCTGTTTAGCTGTGCCTTTACTGAATGAGCACTGTGCTACGTCCGACAGATCGCACCATTATGTTTTCCTCTTCTTTTTCATTCTTTAAAACACATTTTATCTGTTTTTATGCTTATTTATTTTTTTACCATTTTCATTATTTGTTTATTATTATTCTTTTATTTCTGTTTATGTAAAGCACTTTGAATTGCCACTGTGTATGAAATGTGCTATATAAATAAACTTGCCTTGTCTTGCCTTGCCAATGCTGTATAGAATTGTCTATTAAATCTAGTCAAATATTATTTACTGTCATCATGGCAAAGATAAAATAAATCAGTTATTAGAAATGAGTTATTAAAACTGTTATGTTCAGAAATGTGTGAAAAAATCTTCTCTCTGTTAAACAGAAAACAGAGAAAAAAATAAACAGGAGGGCTAATAATTCAGGGGGGCTTAAACTTAAATGTATCATGACCATTAAATATTGAAAACAGAAGTGTTTAATGTTGTCATTAAATATAATTTTTTAAAACTTTAAAAAAATGAAAACATTGAAATTTCCATAAACATGACAGTAAGTTTCACATGATTAAATGAACTTTCTTTTACCTCATGTGCTTGTATGAGGAAGTTGGGTGTTCTGAGGCGATTTGACATGATAGACATCGTTGTTATAATGCCTTTGGGCCATATAGGGAAGTCCATTCATTAGATTTAAACACATGCACACGCAAACGAGCACACACACACACACACACACACACACTTACACACACACACACACACACACACACGCACACGCACACACACACACACACACACACACACACACACACACTTCTTGCTAGTTCCATAACACACTGGTGTTAAATGGCGTATCATTGTGTGTATACTGTTATATGTTTGTTGTTCAAATGAGATGATACAAGACATTTAGGTGAGATAAGTACTACAATTTGTTAAACAAAAATATATTCAAAATTATTCTTTTATCAAAAACAGAAAAAATGATAACCATTGATGAAAATAAATGACAAGAGTGTTGCTAAACAACAACAAAAAAAAAAAAAAAGAGAGAGAGAAAAAGACAAAAACATATGTGGTGAGTTAGGGTAGATTAGATTACATTTTTTTTTAATTGATTTGCCACAAATTTCAGAACCCTGATGTCAATTTTCAAAATTCTAGACACAAAACTCTAAACAGTCACTACTTTTAACACAGATTCTCCAGTGTTCAAAACTCTGCATGCTGCGTTCGTTATCTTAAAGAAGTCTTGCATTTGCAGGATCATTGGTTCACATGATCCTTTTATCATACAAATACTACAGGAACAGAACTTTAGATCACCAGCACACAAGATGCACATCGTTTCAATAAACAATCTTTAATAATCATTAAATAATGTTGTTTAAAATAATGTTACAGGTTTCATTATGGTTTATACATACGTGTAGAGGGAGGGAACAGTTCAGACAGTGGATACACTTTTATTCATTCCATCATAATGTAGGTTTACTGTTATTTTGTTCTTACTGCACTTCCCCATATAGCTGATATATGGCATATATATATATATATATGGTTATTTGTCAAAATAGAGCAAAAATCACTGTTTACATTTTTTTCAACCATATCTTATACAGTATATATATGTGTGTGTGCGCGTGTGTCTGTGTGTGTGTGTTCATATACAGGCATATGGACACCTATACAAATTATAGGCCATATATTTGTAGAGGTAAAATATATTATATAATAGATAATATATTTACGTAACATATATGTACATATTTGTAATTCTAATAGTTTAAAAATAGCAATATTTTGACTTGCATAACATTTTATGTATGTAAAATTCACATGAACTATTATGTCACATATGTGATTTGCATACATTTCTATTTAGCAGATTTCTATTTTGGAATCTGTGTTTCTATCAGTCTGGTCTTGTGGATTTTGGCACAGGTTCTCCACTACATCACAGTGGTGTTTTAATTACTCAAAAATCTTGGAAAGAACCCAGTGAATCCAGGCCTGACATTGGTCTGCTGTGATTGGGCTTTCTTACATACAGTACAGTTATCTCAAATGTGAAAACATTGTCTGTAAAAGTGGTACTTGGAACAAAGAAACCATAAATATGGAATAAGGATGAATAAAGATTAAATCTGGAAATAATGTAGTCCAGCTGGGTCATCTTCTGTGGTAACTGATGTCATTTGATCTATCCTGAAATGTTCATCAACTAAACATGTACAGTAATATGGTACATCAGTATCAGTTGATAACAACATCATGTTAAGGAAATGAATACGCATTTATTTCAAATGTAATGTTTGAGTTGCATTTTGAAATGGGATCAATTTGATATTCAATTGTATTCTATTGAAAAGGTGATCTTAGTTCAATGAACAAAGTATCTTTGACTTGTGTGTATTGTATCCAAGCATTTGAAAAAGGAGTTAAGAGTTTTGCAAAAATATGCAATTTTGGCCATGGTTGTGAATTTTGTGTCTAGAGTTTTGAAAATTGACACCAGAGTCCTGAAATTTGTTGCAAAACAATTGTAAAAAAACTAATAAATTGTTACTTTGAGGATTGCCACCAGAAACCTAACTTTGTTTTTACCCTCAAATGATCACTTTACACTTGGTTTTGTGAAATGTCTTATATAATTCATGTTTTAATTGTGTACAAATGCTGAAATCTCAAAACTCCATCTTCAAGCCAAATGTATGTATGTTGATTAAAGTGTGTAAAAAAAAAAGAGTATGTGCTGGTAAGGTATGTTTAGAAGCTGGTATACTGCTGAGGTGTTGATGCAGACATGGACAAACAAACCTGCATCAACATCTCACCAGCATATGCTGTTTTTTCACCAGGGAAAGCTAAGCGAAAATCAAAAAGTAATAAGGATGCAGCACATAATCGATCAAACTTCATTTATTCATTCATTTTCTTTTCGGCTTAGTCCCTTAATAAGGACAACCCCTTAATAATCCAGGGTCACCACAGGGGAATGAACTGCCAACCTATCCAGAACATGTTTTACGCAGCGTATGCCGTTCCAGCCGCAACCCATATCTAGGAAAATCGATCAAACTTATAATATGAAATTAATTTCGCTCACAAATCAGAGGGTCATGCCAAATTTGAATGGGAAGCGTATGGCAGCAGTGGAGATTAGAAAAAGCACTTGAGAAATCAATTTACGTTGCATATACATTATTGTGTTTGTAAGAAATACAGGTAGAACACATCAAGTTGTGTTACATAAATAGCTTTTTCGATGGCATCGCAGTGGTATGCCAATTCAATGATGCAAATCATGATTCTTATCATCCGTATTATTAGCATAACCTTACAAAACATAAAGACACGCCATTCTACGTGATGACAGATGTTTTTGCACACTGGAATTTAAGTAGAAAATCATCAAGCTATATTTGACATTATACTACTTGCTACATCCGTGGCCGTTACAAAACTATAAAAAATGCAATAAAGTTAAAAACATTACTTACCAAGAAATTAGCAGGTTATCGTGTTTTTCCGATTCACTGCGTCCAACGTCTGATCGATCCCATGATTCTGCTTGCGTAAAATTCAAATAATTGCGCCTTAATTTGACCAGCATTTGAACCTTATTGAGGCACTTAGCGACAGTTTTAAGCTTGATTAGAGCAATCTTGGGCGGAGTTAGTGCAAATAGCTTGAGTTAGCAATGTGGGCTATTTACAATTAGTAAACACAATATATCGGTGGCCATATCGATATCAGGCTGATAAATGCTATTTTTAATGTTATCGGTATCAGCCCATTATTAAAATCATGCTGACATCTTTACGCTAATAAATTACATAATTGTTCAGAACTACCTGCCTCACGCATGTGTGGGTCAAACTTGTGCAGACTTGTCCAGTGCACTATAGTAGAGCTTTTGCACATTGTTTATTCCTTCAAAGTTTGTCCTTTCTTTGTGTGGTATTGTAGTGCGTTAATAACTCAATAAGTAACCATATCCCTTATCACTGTAGATATATTAGACAGTGTCATTTTATATTTTAGTTTAAATCGCCTCAGGAAAAATATTACATGTGTAAACATAATAGCAGTGATGCTAAACAACTTGTTTGATCGGCATATTTATAATGATTATAACAAGCGCACGTGATGGCTATCACCACGCACACACATAGTGATCCAACAGAGCCTTCACAGCAGCCCAACAGGGGAGACCTGTGCCAGTTACTGAGTCCAGCATAGGCAACCATACGCCACATTCTGTCTTTATATAATGTATTGTGTTTGTCATAAAGTCATCTGTGCTCAATGCTCAGTTGTTGTATCAAAATCGGACTCCCCTTCGCATGCACACGCATCACCCAGGTTCTGCAGTTAAACTTTCAAACTCACATTTATCATAAACTTTTCATTGATAATTTTTCTTGCAATTGACAGCAGTAATAAATATAGAAGCATTGTCTGATTGACAAGCAGCAGCTACATGTGTTCAAAAGAATCTAAAACAACAAATGGGATGAATTTTCATTTTCTAAAGTAAAACATAGTATCTGTATTTAGCTTTTTGCATGTACAATGGCTCTGAACTGTCAAAAACACCTCGCAAAACACTTTTTCGGACAATAAATATTTGTACATACATGTACATTAATGTAACACGTTTTATTCAAGAACATTTGAGCTGGTTTCAGTTCTTCTTGCATTTTAATTCATTCATTCATTTTCAGCTTAGTGCCTTTATTATTCAGGGGTTGCCACAGTGGAATAAACCGCCAACTTATCCAGCATATGTTTTATGCAGCGGATGCCCATCTAGCCGGAACCCAACACTATGAAACACTCATAAGCTGCGTCCTAAATCCCATACTTATGCACTATTTTACACCATTTTGTAGAATAAATAGAGTAAAAAGTGCGTTCACACTGAAAACTCTAAAAATAATAAGTGCACTTTAATTACCCGGATGATGCGCTCATTCAGCCGATAAAATGAAGAGTGGAATGATGGACACTTCACGCACTCAACGACCGCAGCTTTGCTCACGTAGCGGAAGGGGTGGAGCTACCAGGTGCACATGTTGGATAACTTTTTTTATTTTGGATGGTGAAAGCTAAACTTTAATGGTGAATGCGGTTACTGATGGCAAGTATTATTTGATAGTTTGGTTATTTATTTCACTGATTTGGCAACCGTCAGTTGTCATCAGGGAAACGGTTTGAATTTCCACTTAGTAAAAAAACATTACTGCTCCATTTGGGACAACACTACATACATATACTATGCTGTTGAGTGTGTAAGTGCATAAGTACATAGTGCATAGTGTATAGTGTGCCATTTAAGACGCAGCTACACACTCTTGCATTCACACTCATACACTACGGCCAATTTAACTTATTCAATTCACCTGTAAAGCATGTCTTTGGACTTGTGGGGGAAACCGGAACACCAGGAGGAAACCCACGCGTACACGGGGAGAACATGCAAGCTCCACACTCCACACTGTTGTGCAGACTTGACATCTAACGGCAGACGTTTGAATTCTATTTCTACCTCATAGCGTGTAAACGTGCATAGTAGAGAGGATTCTGTATTGAGTCTGACTTGCCAGTAGCTGTCCTTTTCATCAAAGATGGAGAAAATTTTCTTTCCAGAAAGCTTACACACGATATCTTCAGTTGTTGGAATAGAAAAGTATTGACGAAGAACAGCTTTATTAAGGTCACGAGTATCCAGGCACACTTGTAATGACCAATTCCTTTTTTCAGTGATAACAAGGCTGTTGAGCCAAGGAGTGGGCTGGGTGACTGGCGCTATAACATCTCCTTGCAACAGCTGATCCAGTTTATCCTTCAAGGAAACACTACATAGTGTCAGCAGTGGGACCACTCAAGCCTGCAGTTGACAGCAACTTGATGAAGAAAGTGAGCTCATCCTGACAAAAGTGAGACTAAAACCAAGTTATGGTTAGCAGTTGCACATTTAATAAATGTGCCAACTGACCCAGCTGAGGGTCAAAATAGCGACCTTCTTGCTTTGATGCGATTGTGCTACTGCGCCACCATGATGACGCATTTCAATTAAAATAATATTTATTTATTTAACTTGTTTGTTAATTAAATCTCATTTTGTTATTTAATCTATTATTTTAATGCAAAAGTCAAGTTGCATGTTAGTTTGCTATGCGAAGAAAAGAAAATAATTTATTTTTGACATGCTGATTCATGTGAAATCCTGAATATAGGAATAATCAGTTTCAAACTTTTATGAAGTTAAAATAAAATCAGTTGTTCACTGTTTAAAAATATAACATTTTCAAATATTTATATTTATTGGCTAATATATCAGTTGTAGGTCTCCAAATCTTAAGAGTTATCAGTTATTGATATCAACCAAAAAAATACATTTCGGTGCGTCCCTAAATGGAATCAATAATTCATATTGCTTATGTAGTTTGTTATATTTTTTAGAACAAAACTACAGACAGCTGTTTATCCTTTTTATTTTTAAAAGTAAATGTTCAAAAGTAAACACCGATGGTAAACTCTGATTTTGTTCTTTCTGCTTTCAAATTGTGCAATAAAAGTGGCAAATTAACTGTGACATAATTCATACAACAGGACATACACTGTATAAGGATGGTAGGTGTAATGTTCATGATGTAATTGTCCATGACAGAGTGCTCTGTGGTGGATTCCATTTACATTAACGTCCGAACATAAGTGGCAATGTAATCGGGTGACTTGGAAGTACTGGAATCCTCCCTGTCAAAAAATTTAATAAAAAAATACATAGAAATATGGGACTGATATTTTTTTACATAGTTAAATATGTATTATTCACTCCACTGACCTGTAGTTTTCTTCTTGTAGTAAATGATTCCAGCAGCTGCAGTGATGATTCCCAGCACAAGAGCAGACATCCCGAGGGAAATTTTATTCCTCTCAAAGACAGGAAGTGATGGATCTGTATGTTCAACTTGTGTATTAATTTTTCGATCCACAAACATAATTTCAAAGCCCAACAGCTGATTTCTACTTACCCCAGTCATAAATTATGGGTTTGTTAGAGCTGGCATGTTCAATCACACATGAAATCCTTTCTCCAGATTTCGGGCTGTACTCCAGCTCAGAGTGAATCTGGTAATACCAGTCACCATCAGCCATCTCCATAGTTGAGGTCACTTCAGAGGTCATCACTTCACCATTTCTCAACCAGTACACATTAATGTGTGGAGGATAAAAATCATACGCACTGCACATCAAAACTGCTGATTGTCTTCCACCGGCCCGGGTCACTGAACTAAGCTTAACCTTTGGTTTCACTGAGTTGAGAAGAACATAATTAATAAACTGCTTCCAGCATGTCTATATATGAATGTGTATGTTTGGGTTGTCAAAGTTAATGAAACAATTAAATACCTCTAACAATGTTAAATATTTTGTTCAATATATATATATATATATATATATATATATATATATATATATATATATATATATATATATATATATATATATATAATTATTCAATTATTATACCTTTAAAAAATATAGAATTTAAAAGTGCATTAAGCACCTACTTTGAAATTGTTACGCTTCAAATATAAAAACTTCACCCAAATCAAACAATTTTATGAGTTGTGAGTTCTGTGTGTGCTGAAAAAATGGTTTATATTGTGGATTGGACTGATAGACAGAGCTCCACAGCTCTCTTTGTTTGATAATAGGAGAGTAAGGTCCTGTCTGCACATATGCGCTTTGGTTTATCACATAATAAGTAGACAAGAGAGACATTTCTTATAACATAATTTTTTTCCTTTGATTTCGTAAATTTTTTTTTATATGTATATGTATGTACAAATAATAAAATGACCTCATTTTGTCTGCCTAAAAGTATCAATAAATTGTACAGACATTACAGGTTAAAGCCAACAAATGTTCTAATAAGTTAAATATCAAGTCTGAATTCAACTTCTGTGTGCTGTAAAAAAGACAGCAATTCACATAATGAGCAAATAAAAATAACTCATTATAATTGTAATTAATCAGTTTATATGTAAATAAAAGCCTAAATTAGAATCTGTTCATTGTGCAGGCTGAAGTCAATGTGTCCATTTAGAAGACATTAAATAAACTTAACAGCTTTTGAAAAAATCTACACTTAAAAAAGCCTGTAGTTAAAATCTGATTTTTTTTCTTGGAGTATAGTTTTTTAGTAGACTACTTTTGTACTTTTACTTGAGAAGATTTTTTGACATAGTACTTTTACCTGTAATTGGGCATTATTTTACCAATACAGTATTTTACAAAAAACAGCACTTTATTCATTCATTCATTTTCCTTCGGCTTTATTCATCAGGTGTCCCTTTATTCATCAGGGGTCGCCACAGCAGAATGAACCACCAACCCATCCAGCATATGTTTTACAAAGCAGATGCCCTTCCAGCTGCAACATTCTATGAACTAAACTAAAACTAGCCCTAATAAGGTTCTAACAACGTTACCACCAAATGTGATTACAATGTTTTAGAGAATGTTTTCATATCTTTTAAGAGAATGTTCTGGGAAGTGAAATGAAACAATACATTGAAAGCTTGATAATGTTAGAGCATAATGTTGTAGCAATGTTACTTCGAAACGTTTTTAGAATGCATTTAGAGTATGTTTTCCTACCATTAAAGAAAACTACCCACTAATAATTTTATAAGAATGTTAGAATATAATGTTCTAAAATTGTAACAAGCAAGTTAGAATGTTTCTAGAAAATGTTTTTCCATCTTCCTATCCTATCTTGTAAGACGATGTTCTGGGAACTAAAACAAAACTACTCGCTCAAAACAGTAATGCAACATTGCTTGGTAATATTCTCAGTACATGTAGAAAAACTTTAAATTTCTAGCTGGAATGCCAACTGACCCAGTCGGTGCTCGAACCAGCAACCTTCTTGCTGTGAGGGGACAGCGCTAAACACTGAGCCACTATGTTGCCAATGCTTATATCTCAATAAATAAAGCTTATGACATCAAGAGAAGTTAGCCTTGTCAAGTATGGCAATAAATAAAAAATAAAATAAAAAATAGATGGTTAGCACTTTTGTCTTACAGCAAGAAAGTTACTGTTTTGAGTCCTGTCTGAGCCAGTTGGCATTTCTTTGTGGATGTTTGGAGTTTGGATGTTCTCCCCATGTTCTTGTGGGTTTCCAGAACAAAGACAAGGGCTATAGGTGAATTGAATAAACAAAAACAAAAACAGTGTAAGAGTGTGTACTGTATGTGAATGAGAGAGTGTAAGGGTATTTTCCATCACATTGCAGGGTTGCAAGTAGGCCAGTGTAGTTGTCGGTTAATGCTACTGTGACTCAGGTGTGACTCCTGATTACTCAGGAACTAAGCCAAAGATGGGGCAGCACAGTTCTGCGGTGGGTAGCACAATCGTCCCACAGCAAGAAGGTTGCTGTTTCGAGTCCCGGCTGGGTCAGTTGGCATTTCTGTGTGGAGTTTGCATGTTCTCCTCTTGTTCGTGTAGGTTTCCTTTGCGTGCTCCGGTTTCCCCCAAGTCTAAAAACATGTGGTATAGGTGAATTGAATAAGCTAAATTGTCTGTATAGTCTATGTGTGTGAATGAGTGTGTATGGATATATCCCAGTGATGGGTTGCATGCTGGAAGGGCATCCGCAGCGTAAAATATATGCTAAATAATTTGGCAGTTCATTCCACTGTGACGACCCCAAATTAATAAAGAGACTAAGCCGAAAAAAAATGAATGAATGAATGAATAGCTTTGATTTCACTGTGTATTTAAAACATTCTGTTAACAGCTTTTCCTAGTTCTTGGTATATGCTTAATAATAACAAGATAGTGAAATAACAAATGGTAAAAGAATACATATATGTTAGTAAAGATCAAGAAGACTTTTATGCCACATACCTGCTTTATCACAGATGCCGTTTTCATAGATTTGAGAATTATGTATGCAGAAAAATTCCACAACGTCTTTCTCATGATCTAGAAGTGTTCCATTGTTCCAGAACTCTGCAAGTTTTATTCCAAACTCGTTAAACCCTACATACCTCCCCAGATTGCTGTTATACTGTATGAATAGATTTTTATTGAAATACATGCTGTTAATATACACCATGGCACTGATATTAGAGGAGCTGAAGATGCATCTTGATACACGGTACCTGTAATATACATTAGCTGAAAAGAGAACAGGTGGATTGTTCAGTCAGAAAATTATTTCAACAAGCATTGGGATGTATCAGTCAGTTGCTGTACATTAATGTCTTTAAAATAATACTGGTCAAGAAAACATTTGCTTTAGTTACTCTTCTAAAGAAAATGTTGCAATATAATTAACTAATACTGCTGGTAAAAACAATGATTTAATTATTATTAGTATAAAGATAATTTACATTTAATATCACTTATGTTACTTACCACTTTCACCTACAAAGAATACAGCCAATATCAAAATAAGAGAACTATAGGGCTTTTTCTGTGACATTTTAGTCATGCTGGATACAAAGTGAATGCTGCTGAACATGCATGGACATAACCACTTTACGCAGGCATATGTGTCAAGTGTTGCTAGGCAGCATACTGCTTTTATTTTTAAACGAAAGAAAAAAAAAACACTTTCTAGTTATTATCCAATGCTTATGTGGACCTTACATTTTTATTTTCATTACTGTATGCAGTTGTTAACAAGCAAAAGTAGATTTCTTCAAATTGCAATGCTTAGAGCTAATATGTAAACAGGTTGTGTGCCTAATTGCTCTAAGTAATGACTAGGGCCAGATGGAATCTGCGGACATTTTTTGCTATTTCTGCTGAGAATTTTGTAAAAAATCTGCGGATTTATGCAGAATTAATTTGGGAGTATTGTAAAAATTTTACTTAAAAACATTTATTTAATGTTTACAATGCAGATCCATCTAGATCCACTTGTTTGGTAAACAAAGCAAGACTCTCATATAATATCTCTACTAAAAGAAACTAAAAAATATTATTTTACTAACTCGTCACCTTAGAATTATAAAGAATTATCTGACATTTTTGTCAAAATTGAGTTATTCACACATTCTTATTAAATTACAACTTATTTCCATTATGGGATGTTTTTTATAAGTTGTTTACATTTTAAGACTTTTTATTTAAAAAAAAAAAAAAATGTTACGCACATACTGTTTGCTTTAGAATGCAATATACAAAACTTTGAATCTCATTATCTCAAAAACATTCAGAATGCAGATAGAACTTTATAATTCCAAAGTGACAAACTGTATTGTAAATAAATTAAATGAACAATTTCATATTAGTCAATAATATTACTGAAATTGATTTAAAAAAACTGAATAAATATAAATTTACACAAATTTACACAAGTAAATAAATAGACTCAATGATGGACACAAAAATCTGTGGAAATCTGAGGATTTCTGTGCGCACAGATTCCGTATGGGCGTTGATTTAATTATCTGCAGCTCCTTGTAGCTCTAGCTCTGTTAAAAGGCAGAAAACATATGATGACTTTTTAGGGATGATTGATTTTAGAATTATGGAACAGAGGATTTTACAATAAAAACAGCACTGGAGAGATTTTATGAAACAGGAAGAACTGCAAAAATTCAGCACTGAATTAACAGGAAAGACAGATGCAATAAAGGCATTTGAGATGATAAAAGATAAATTAGTTTGTCATTAAATGAAACAATGTAGCAGTTAAATAAGTGACAGGATGGGAGGTAGCAAGCTTTTACATCTATAGTGCTTATAGAGCTACAATCTCAATTAAAGAACATTGTGAAAATTAAACAACATACAGATCTCTGTGTACAATCTAGCATGAAAGGGAAGTAAAGACATAGTATATAGCCTATACATAAAGGAATAATTGTTGCACCAACAGCATCTTTAAGTATACTTATTGCAGATGCACATAATTTTGATCAAGGGTGTACTAGGAAGTACTAGGAAAACTTAAACAGCAGGGAGATTGGTCTTCTTATAATGTAGTGCTCAGTGAGTTTTGTCTACACGACATCTGTGCTAAAAAGTGACATTCAAGCATTTACTGTAGTAATGAGGGTTTGGGGTTATACTAAAATGAGTACAAGGCAAGACATACATATTTGTACTACTTAACAGGTTAGGATTAAAAGCAGGTTGTGATGATTAATCACATTTCTAATAAGAAAAACAATGATTTCTACATTTGGAATACCATCAGAAATAATTTCAAATAATGGGTGTGCATTTAAAAAGTATTTAGAGTAATTATAATCAACTAAAAATAACCAAATAAGTAAATAAGCACCAAATAAGTTAAAGAAGTACTGTTACTTAAGAATAAATCAAAGGCTAGAGTGAATTTATCGTGCACAATTACAAGGACTGGTCAAAAGCAGCAAGAAATTATTTAAGGCCAAAAATCTTTTTAAAAACTTGTGAAAATGCTAAACTTGATTAAGTTTGGATTAGTAAACTGGATTGATCTGTTAACATATGCTTTAATGAGTTTTTACATGTAAACTAACAGAAACAGGAACTTAACACTGCATGGAATACTATTGTCCTATCTTTGTCAAATAAGAATGTTTGTCATATAAGAAAAACTAACTGCCATGTATGAAGCTATTCATTCTCAGGAACAAAGGAGGGAACGACAGGAAAAAACTGTTTTGAAAGATGTTCCTGCTGTTGCTGAGGATGATGCAAATAAAGATGAGTGAAAGCCTAGAGGTAACTTCTCCAAAGGTAAAGGATTATCCCAATCTGATGGAGTCAGTCAAGAGTAGCCAACAATTGACTTCTTAATTTTCTTGAAAAGTGGTGAATATCCCACAACAAAATGCAGGTAAAGAACAATCGTCTAAAAAAAAAAAAAAGCCAACCCAGAGGATATGCATAAAAAAATCAAACTGATACATATGCATTTTATGAAGAAATCGACTATGACCAGAACTCAGATGATCAGCTCTTAAAAGTAGCTAATAACAATGATTGGTATCGTTGGGCAAAATATACAGTTGCAGCCCAGCTAGCAAAATTCATGTGGCTCAAATCCGGCCCACACCAGACACTTACATCTGGCCCACATACCGCATGGAATGATGGCACTTGGGCGGTCCGCTCCTGTTTGCCAGATCTGGGCCTCAATTAAGCCATAGCAATATCACATATCAGCCAGAATTTAACCAACTGAACCAGAACTGACCCTATTCTGGGCCACAGTTTGCTTTAATTTTGGCCCAGATCTGGCCCACACCAGACACTTACATCTGGACCACATACTGAATAGAATGATGGCTCTAGGGTGGTCCGCTCCTGTTTGTCAGATCTGGGCCACAAATAAGCCAGAGCACTAACACATATTAGCCAGAATTCAACCAAATGAACCAGAACTGACCATATTCTGGGCCACAATTTGCTTTTATTCTGGCCCAGATCTGACCTACACCTTACACTTGCTGGGTGTGGCAAAGTACAAAAATCCCAGCATGCATTGCAGTATGAATACATTCTATAGCTTATTGATGCTTCAGTTTTCATTAATTGCTTTTTATTCTGCTGTTTATGTTGACGTTGTTGATTTTGTCACTTTTAGTATCGTTTTTGTGATGTTTGTGAGTTTTGTTCATTTTGTTAATTGTCACCATTGTTGAGGTTCATACGCTGATTATTAATGTCTCTGTGAGCAGAAGTTGAACCATAGAATTTTTTTACTTATAAACCTTCATAATTCTATAGCATGTGCAGGCATGTTATTACGTTACTTTTAATTATAATTAAACATTGGTTAACATCAGTGAATTATATTATTTCATCACAAGTTCTGCCTCACTTGATTTTATTTATTTTTTTTTTCTTTTTTACTTGGCTTGTTTGCTGTAATAAATAAACTTTTCAAGCAAAGTTCTTGAAAGTTACAGCAGCCCAAAAGAACATTTATATTAAGAGGTTCAAGGCTATGAGCTCAACTTAAGCAAACACTTTTCTCCATGATGTTGACTTTAGTCTATGTGGTCCACATATGTTTTAAGATAACTGGGCCACATTTGCCATATCTTCTCTGGGCCACTTTAGGCTAACAGCCACATTAACCAGAGCTAACTGTGCCAAATACTTGCCAAAAGTAGCCCACATTTGTTTTAGGATAACTGGGCCACATTTGCCATATCTTATCTGGGCCACTATTGGCTCAAATCCACATTAGTCATAGCTTACTGTGCCGAATATTCGCCAAAAGTTGCCCACATATGTTTTATGATAACTGAGCCAAATTTTCTATATCTTCTCTGGGCCACTATGGGCTAACAGCTGCATTAGCCAGAGTTTACTGTGCCAAAATTTTGCCAAAAGTGGCCCACATATGTTTTAAAATAACTGGGCCACATTTGCCATATTTTCTCTGGACCACAATAGGCTCACAGCCACAACAACCAGAGCTTATTGTGCCAAATATTTCCCAAAAATGGCACACATATGTCTTAAGATAACTGGGCCACATTTGCACCTACACATGTGAGCCACTTTAGGTTTAGACCCAGATTACCCATAAATGGCCCACATTTGTTATCCACCATTTAGGCCAAATTTATCATTTTCCACATGGGCAACATTAGGCTCACATACAGATTACATTTTGCCATAAGTGCCAAATCTTTGCGCCCACCAATATTGATTGACAGCTGCGCGCATTAACAATTCTCTGTAGTAACGCATATAAGCATATCAACAAGACAGGATGAGCGCAAAGCAACCGGGAATAAAAGGTCTGTTCAGTTTGCTAGTGTAACACGGGGAGTGACAGAGACAACTGAGGTTTAGGATCCACTTGCAGGTTTATTCAAAGTCAGGGAGGCAATGGTCAACACAGGTGCAAACAGATGTATAAAGGCAGTCCAGAATCGTGGTCAAACACAGGCAAGAGGTCGGTAGACAGGCGGCAGACAAGGAGAAAGGGAAACCAGGCAAAGATCAACACACGGAGGAACAAGACTAAGGAAACACGTTGTAATGTCACTTTACAGTAAAACAAGACTCGGCAATCGAAGTGAGAGTGTGTGTGGTTTAAATAGTGTGTGTAATCAGTCTCTGACAATCCTCAGCTGGTGCAAATGTAATCAGTCAAAATGAGGAAGCATGTGTGTTTGTGAACGGAGTGCATGTATGAAAATGTAGTCCATGAATGGCGGATTCGTAGTTCATAGGTTATTGTGAGGGTGAGTGCTTACCAGCGACCTCTGGTGGTTAGAGATCGCTGGTAATCATGACAGAGCCCCCCCTCTAGGAGTGGCTTCCAGACACTCCTAATACAGATCAGGCGGGAGGTGGAGCGGAGGCGGAAGAGGGGGAAGGATGGAGGGCCAGGACCATGTAGAGGAGGCGTACCTGAAGCATGGAGCTGTGGAGGGCCTGGACCATGGAGCTGAGGAAGGCCTGGGGCGTGGAGCTGCGGAGGGCCTGGAGAGTGGAGCTGCGGGGGGCCTGGAGAGTGGAGCTGCGGAGGACCTGGGGCATGGAGCTGCGGAGGGCCTGGGGCATGGAGCTGCGGAGGGCCTGGGGCATGGAGCTGCGGAGGGCCTGGGGCATGGAGCTGCGGAGGGCCTGGAGAGTGGAGCTGCGGAGGGCCTGGAGAGTGGAGCTCTGGAGGGCCTGGAGCATGGAGCTGCAGTGGCCCTGGATCAATGAGCTGCGGAGGGCTTGGAACATTACTTTCAGCAGACATCGGTGGGTCATATGAACCTGGTGGTCATTCAGGAAGCGCAGGCGGTGGCGGCCATTCAGGAAGCGTAGGCGGCGGCGGCCATTCAGGAAGCGCAGGCGGCGGCGGCCATTCAGGAAGCGCAGGCGGCGGCGGCCATTCAGGAAGCGCAGGCGGCGGCCATTCAGGAAGCGCAGGCGTCGGTGGCTATTCAGAGAGCTCAGGCGGTGGCGGCGGCCATTCAGGAAACTCAGGCGGCGGCGGCGGCCATTCAGGAAGCTCAGGTGGCGGCGGCCATTCAGGAAGCTCAGGCGGCGGCGGCCATTCAGGAAGCTCAGGCGGTGGCGGCGGCGGCCATTCAGGAAGCTCAGGTGGCGGCGGCCATTCAGGAAGCTCAGGCGGCGGCGGCCATTCAGGAAGCTCAGGCGGCGGCGGAACTTGCAAAGTTCAAGCTTGGTGAACTCTGAAATCGCATCATTTGACTGCGTGAGACCAATCGAGGATCAAAACAGGACCTCTCTGGACAGAAATTTAAAACATGGAGCAATTGCTTGCTTTTTTAAATGTCTAATCATCTTGTTTAATTCCACCCCTTTTCGCAGCGCCGCATGACAGAATTTCGCGCACACAAAGCCCGGTGTGACCGTAGCTTAACACTGATAAACAGCAGCAGTGATCACAGCTGATCCATGATAGACACAGTGGAGAAAACTCTGCAGACATGTGCTCGTGTCTGTATCCAGAAGTATCGCGGTAACAGCTGCGACAGGAGGAAAAGTCACGACAGCAGGTCAAATGGGCCACAGTGAGAGACAGAGAGAAAGAGAGAGAGAGAAATGGAGTTTACTTTCTCTCAATCGCAGTGAAATAGGGGCTTCTGCTGTTAGTGTCAGTAAAAAAATGTCCAGCAAACACACACGCAGTGAAATTGTGCACAGTTTCAGCGTTTTTAAGTAGTTGGAGCATTGTAAATACTCGCGCTCGCCT
Source organism: Danio aesculapii (assembly GCF_903798145.1). Taxonomy (NCBI): domain Eukaryota; kingdom Metazoa; phylum Chordata; class Actinopteri; order Cypriniformes; family Danionidae; genus Danio; species Danio aesculapii. The sequence continues at coordinate 13,568,045 of NC_079442.1, forward strand.
CCCTCTCCATAGTAAGCTATGGCGACATTGCGCTAATGAGATAAATGACGCCAGTACATAACAACCACTTACGATTATTACTGAACCGATACTGAATTGTCCACGTCAGCATTGCGGTGCACCGAAGAAACAAACTGAAATACAAAAAGTCACTTAAACCACCTTTCTTCCCCATTTTGATGCTCGACTTGAACTGCAGCAGCTTACTTTGACCATGTCTACATGCCTAAATGCATGCAAGTTGCTGCCATGTAATTGGCTGATTATAAATTTAAGTTAACGAGCCATTGGACAGATGTACAAGTGGTTGGTGTGTGTGCCAATATCAAAATCAGCCAAAGTCAGCTTATCTTAAGAAAGACAGATACAAGTCCTGCACAGTGGTCAGATTTTTAGCCATTCATATAGCATTACAGTGGCCAGGTGATGCTGATATAGGAAAACATTTCCTTACTGACTCCTCCAAAGCACCCTAAAGTGTCTCAATAATAATCAGCTTGTGTGACTTTTCAGGCCATGGGAAATGTTCAACTTCACTTTCAGTCAACCACTTTATCTTGTTGTATGTATGAATGCAATTATCATCTTGAAGCACAACACCTCATTCAGCGTACAATATTTGAACCACGTGGTCCTCCAGAATGGTTTGGCTGTTCTTGGCAGTGATGTGACCATATGGCATAGATATTGGGCCTGGGAAATGCCAGGGTATTGCAGCCCAAACCATCATTGATACACCCCCATGCTTCACTCCATTAAATTGTAAAGACAGTAAAGGTATGATTAAAAAAAGGTAGATGTCCATACTACAAAAAGAACATTTTTAGTCTGTTTTAATAAAGATCAACCCCTGAGACAAAGCAGCACTGAACCTGAAAGGAACACCCAATTACACAAATTTAAACAACTTTTTAGATAAATTGCATTTATATATAATTAAGTTTAATTGTTTATCGAATCAGTGGTGATATAACCTACAAACTATATCCAGGTTCTCTATAGAAAAAAGACCTCAAAACAAATTTGTTCAGACAGAGAGCAAAAAAAGGAAACAAATCGTTTATTGTATACAATTCCCTAATGTAGGACTTTTGAGCTATGTAATGTCTTCCCTTAGGTATAGTATAATTTCAGAGCTTTTGAACAAACTCCATAGGAGTCTGCAGTTTGTCGGATCTTGTGTGTAGTTCATTATGACAGCTACGTTCTTACAGTCTAACATGCAGATCATGTTCATACAGTCTGACAAGCAATAATTGTAAAGGATTATTAAAAACCTGACTGTGTGACCCAAGCTTTATTAGTGGAATGACAATCAGTAAAGACTGGCCACCAGGCTATGCAAATTTATCCACAAAACCTCCAACATTTTATTGGTCAGTGTTTCATTTTTATTGTCCAAATATGTAAAACGACAGAATATTATCAATATTATTTTATATTAATATTTTATCAGTATATATTATTATGTGTAAATCATATAATCCAATCCAATCAGTGTGAGAATGTCTCTAAATGCACTGTTTGTCGATATACAAAAGCACACACATTAAAAACTTTTTGGTATCACTTTATTTTGATGGCCCCTTTAAAGGATTTTGTTGAATTAAAGTTACATTGCATCTACATGCCAACTAATTCTCAATAGATTATAAGTAGACTGTTAGGTTAGGGTTAGGGTTAGTGTAAGTTGACATGTACTTGCAAAGTTTCTTATTGTCAGTTAAATGTCTGTTGAAGGAGTAGTTTCAGCAGATATTAAGCGGACAGTCTACTATACTCACATGAGAAGTAATTGGCATGTAGTTGCAATGCAACTTTTAGTTAACAAAATGTGCAATAGGGACCGTCAAATTAAAGTCTTACCCTTTTTTTAAACAGGGCGTTAAAACAATTTTCTGGGTGAATGTCTTTTCTTTAAATAAATAACAAGCACATCATCAAATTAATTAAAATAGTATGCTTATTTATTCCACATGCCATAATATTACATGTCTGATGTTCTGTGTGCAGACATGCTGTTGAAGTTCTCCCATATAAAAGCTGATGCAATCACATTGCAATATCTTTGACTGAAATGTCGCTCACTAAGTCAACAAAAGCAAAATTGCAGAGCATTTAACTTTATAGCTTTAGCTACCAAAAAGCTATAATTTATGATATTACTGTAGAAATTATTTTATTTTTGGGTAGAATTAAATGGGAAAATTATATACCACAGTTGATTTTGGACTTGATATTTCCCAGCTGACCCCCCAAAATAAACGGTTTGTCTAACCTTAAATCTTTATGCTGAAGGAAGTCTTGGTCACTGCAGAAAAAGTGTTCAGTTCAATTATCTTAAACATTGAGACACTGTATGTTGAAACGGACCTTCACCCAGCTCAGTTTTGATCTGCTGAACATTTCCAGCTGCAGTGTTGAAAAGCTGACCATTGAGATTCTTAGATTTTCAAATTCTCATGGATTTGCCTTTCATTAACAACCAACCTTTTTGTGTTCATTTCAGCCACTTTAGAACAACTTACCATCTTACAAAATTAGTACAAACTGGAAAAGTTCAGCAACCTGTTAAACAGACTTTGCCAGGCACCAGATTAACACCAATGATTGGAAGGAATCTAAAAGTGTTAAACAAACAAGATGGGCTTTAACTGCAGACATTTGGTCCCTTAACAAGTGAGAGGCACATATGCAAATTGTTGTAATTTCTACACTATGCACCTGATTGGATGTAAATACCCTGAAATAAAGTTGAGATTCTGCAGTTAAAGCACATCTTGTTCATTTAATTTCAAATTCATTGTGCTGGTGTATAGAGCCACAAATGTTGCAAACAATTAAGTCCAAGTGTGTAAATTTAGAAAAGTTAACACCATGCTACCCACTTTTGTACCTTTATTTCTGAGTTTAATTTAATCATCAAACAAATGTTTCATATATCATGTAATAATAAATCCAACAATTAGACATACAGTGGGGAAAATAAGTATTGAACACCACCATTTTTTGCAAAAACATATTTCTAAAGGTGCTGTTGACTTGAACTTTTCACTAGATGTTGGTAACAACTAAAGAAATACATATAATGATGCAGGGGAAAAGTACTGAACACATAAACAAAGGGAGGTGTATAAAGGCAATGAAAGCCCAGACAGCAGCTAAAATCTCTCAGTAGTTCATCAGCAACCCCCTGACCTTCCTCAGTGTAAATTAATATTAGCTGCTTCAATCCAACATCTACATTACCAGGATAATAATGATGAAACCCTGGTGCTTTTAGAGAAAGAAAATCAAGCTGTAGAACAGCCCAGCCAATCACCTGACTACAATCCAATAGAAAATACAAAATAAAGATCAGTTTGGATAAATGAAACCCACAGAACCATCAAGATCTTTACACTCTGTTGAAGTTTGTGAAAAATGTAGCAATGCATGTGACTTCATTCTCCATATGAGAGGCATGTTTAACGTGCCATCAAGAAAAAAATACTTTTATATAAATTATTAAATACATTTCAGTAGTTCAGTACTTTCTCCTTGTGTCATTCCATAGTTATAACACATAAATCTTTCTGATTTATTTATTTTGGTTCGGATTGTTTGGGTTTTTACCAAATTCTGGTGAAATTTCATGTCAGCAGCACCTTTATAAATATTATTCACAGGAAAAAAATTATGTGTTCAATACTTATTTTCCCCACTGTATAGTCCTCTGATGTGCCTTTATTGAACTGCATTTACAGTTAATGTGGTACATTTGTGTTTTTGTGATACAAAGGTCATTGCAGTTCAAATCATTTTCCCTTTCTCTCATGGTTCCTGAGCCTTTGCTACACACTTCTCTAATGTCTCTTTAATGACCCAGAGTTCACAATATGCCTTTATAATGTGGTGTATTTCATCACTACATAGGAATCCTTTGTTTTGGTGATGTGTTTTTGTGGTTCATGCAAACAAGGTGTGGACATAAGTTTGACTCGTTCACTCAATGGCACTCAGCATATCAGACACAATAAAAAATATTTATTTTGCTTTGTTTTGAGTATGTTTGTGGTTGTCATCTACCGTCATCTGCTCATGTCTCTTATGAGGAAAAAGGCTAAACAGGGCATTGAAGCAGGAATCATTCAGGAAGCGCAGGCGGTGGCGGCCATTCAGGAAGCGTAGGCAGCGGCGGCCATTCAGGAAGCGCAGGCAGCGGTGGCCATTCAGGAAGCGCAGGCGGCGGCGGCCATTCAGGAAGCGCAGGCGGCGGCCATTCAGGAAGCGCAGGCGTCGGCGGCTATTCAGAGAGCTCAGGCGGTGGCGGCGGCCATTCAGGAAACTCAGGCGGCGGCGGCCATTCAGGAAGCTCAGGCGGCGGCGGCCATTCAGGAAGCTCAGGCGGCGGCGGCGGCCATTCAGGAAGCTCAGGCGGTGGCGGCGGCGGCCATTCAGGAAGCTCAGGTGGCGGCGGCCATTTAGGAAGCTCAGGCGGCGGCGGCCATTCAGGAAGCTCAGGCGGCGGCGGAACTTGCAAAGTTCAAGCTTGGTGAACTCTGAAATCGCATCATTTGACTGCGTGAGACCAATCGAGGATCAAAACAGGACCTCTCTGGACAGAAATTTAAAACATGGAGCAATTGCTTGCTTTTTTAAATGTCTAATCATCTTGTTTAATTCCACCCCTTTTCGCAGCGCCGCATGACAGAATTTCGCGCACACAAAGCCCGGTGTGACCGTAGCTTAACACTGATAAACAGCAGCAGTGATCACAGCTGATCCATGATAGACACAGTGGAGAAAACTCTGCAGACATGTGCTCGTGTCTGTATCCAGAAGTATCGCGGTAACAGCTGCGACAGGAGGAAAAGTCACGACAGCAGGTCAAATGGGCCACAGTGAGAGACAGAGAGAAAGAGAGAGAGAGAGAAATGGAGTTTACTTTCTCTCAATCGCAGTGAAATAGGGGCTTCTGCTGTTAGTGTCAGTAAAAAATGTCCAGCAAACACACACGCAGTGAAATTGTGCACAGTTTCAGCGTTTTTAAGTAGTTGGAGCATTGTAAATACTCGCGCTCGCCTCCCTCTCCATAGTAAGCTATGGCGACATTGCGCTAATGAGATAAATGACGCCAGTACATAACAACCACTTACGATTATTACTGAACCGATACTGAATTGTCCGCGTCAGCATTGCGGTGCACCGAAGAAACAAACTGAAATACAAAAAGTCACTTAAACCACCTTTCTTCCCCATTTTGATGCTCGACTTGAACTGCAGCAGCTTACTTTGACCATGTCTACATGCCTAAATGCATGCAAGTTGCTGCCATGTAATTGGCTGATTATAAATTTAAGTTAACGAGCCGTTGGACAGATGTACAAGTGGTTGGTGTGTGTGCCAATATCAAAATCAGCCAAAGTCAGCTTATCTTAAGAAAGACAGATACAAGTCCTGCACAGTGGTCAGATTTTTAGCCATTCATATAGCATTACAGTGGCCAGGTGATGCTGATATAGGAAAACATTTCCTTACTGACTCCTCCAAAGCACCCTAAAGTGTCTCAATAATAATCAGCTTGTGTGACTTTTCAGGCCATGGGAAATGTTCAACTTCACTTTCAGTCAACCACTTTATCTTGTTGTATGTATGAATGCAATTATCATCTTGAAGCACAACACCTCATTCAGCGTACAATATTTGAACCACGTGGTCCTCCAGAATGGTTTGGCTGTTCTTGGCAGTGATGTGACCATATGGCATAGATATTGGGCCTGGGAAATGCCAGGGTATTGCAGCCCAAACCATCATTGATACACCCCCATGCTTCACTCCATTAAATTGTAAAGACAGTAAAGGTATGATTAAAAAAAGGTAGATGTCCATACTACAAAAAGAACATTTTTAGTCTGTTTTAATAAAGATCAACCCCTGAGACAAAGCAGCACTGAACCTGAAAGGAACACCCAATTACACAAATTTAAACAACTTTTTAGATAAATTGCATTTATATATAATTAAGTTTAATTGTTTATCGAATCAGTGGTGATATAACCTACAAACTATATCCAGGTTCTCTATAGAAAAAAGACCTCAAAACAAATTTGTTCAGACAGAGAGCAAAAAAAGGAAACAAATCGTTTATTGTATACAATTCCCTAATGTAGGACTTTTGAGCTATGTAATGTCTTCCCTTAAGTATAGTATAATTTCAGAGCTTTTGAACAAACTCCATAGGAGTCTGCAGTTTGTCGGATCTTGTGTGTAGTTCATTATGACAGCTACGTTCTTACAGTCTAACATGCAGATCATGTTCATACAGTCTGACAAGCAATAATTGTAAAGGATTATTAAAAACCTGACTGTGTGACCCAAGCTTTATTAGTGGAATGACAATCAGTAAAGACTGGCCACCAGGCTATGCAAATTTATCCACAAAACCTCCAACATTTTATTGGTCAGTGTTTCATTTTTATTGTCCAAATATGTAAAACGACAGAATGTTATCAATATTATTTTATATTAATATTTTATCAGTATATATTATTATGTGTAAATCATATAATCCAATCCAATCAGTGTGAGAATGTCTCTAAATGCACTGTTTGTCGATATACAAAAGCACACACATTAAAAACGTTTTGGTATCACTTTATTTTGATGGCCCCTTTAACAGATTTTGTTGAATTAAAGTTACATTGCATCTACATGCCAACTAATTCTCAATAGATTATAAGTAGACTGTTAGGTTGGGGTTAGGGTTAGTGTAAGTTGACATGTACTTGCAAAGTTTCTTATTGTCAGTTAAATGTCTGTTGAAGGAGTAGTTTCAGCAGATATTAAGCGGACAGTCTACTATACTCACATGAGAAGTAATTAGCATGTAGCTGCAATGCAACTTTTATTTAACAAAATGTGCAATAGGGACCATCAAAATAAAGTCTTACCGTTTTTTTAAACAGGGCGTTAAAACAATTTTCTGGGTGAATGTCTTTTCTTTAAATAAATAACAAGCACATCATCAAATTAATTAAAATAGTATGCTTATTTATTCCACATGCCATAATACTACATGTCTGATGTTCTGTGTGCAGACATGCTGTTGGAGTTCTCCCATATAAAAGGTGATGCAATCACATTGCAATATCTTTGACTGAAATGTCGCTCACTAAGTCAACAAAAGCAAAATTGCAGAGCATTTAACTTTATAGCTTTATAGCTTATAGCTTTATAGCTACCAAAAAGCTATAATTTATGATATTACTGTAGAAATTATTTTATTTTTGGGTAGAATTAAATGGGAAAATTATATACCACAGTTGATTTTGGACTTGATATTTCCCAACTGACCCCCCAAAATAAACGGTTTGTCTAACCTTAAATCTTTATGCTGAAGGGAGGTTTGGTCACTGCAGAAAAAGTGTTCAGTTTAATTATCTTAAACATTGAGACACTGTATGTTGAAACAGACCTTCACCCAGCTCAGTTTTGATCTGCTGAACATTTCCAGCTGCAGTGTTGAAAAGCTGACCATTGAGATTCTTAGATTTTTAAATTCTCATGCATTTGTCTTTCATTAACAACCAACCTTTTTGTGTTCATTTCAGCCACTTTAGAACGACTTACCATCTTACAAAATTAGTACAAACTGGAAAAGTTCAGCTACCTGTTAAACAGACTTTGCCAGGCACCAGATTAACACCAATGATTGGAAGGAATCTAAAAGTGTTAAACTGCTTTAACTGCAGACATTTGGTCCCTTAACAAGTGAGAGGCACATATGCAAATTGTTGTAATTTCTACACTATGCACCTGATTGGATGTAAATACCCTGAAATAAAGTTGAGATTCTGCAGTTAAAGCACATCTTGTTCATTTCATTTCAAATTTATTGTGCTGGTGTATAGAGCCACAAATGTTGCAAACAATTAAGTACAAATGTGTAAATTTAGAAAAGTTAACACCATGCTACCCACTTTTGTACCTTTATTTCTGAGTTTAATTTAATCATCAAACAAATGTGTCATATATCATGTAATAATAAATTCAATAATTAGACTATACAGTGGGGAAAATAAGTATTGAACACCACCATTTTTTGCAAAAACATATTTCTAAAGGTGCTGTTGACTTGAAATTTTCACTAGATGTTGGTAACAACTAAAGAAATACATATAATGATGCAGGGGAAAAGTACTGAACAAATAAACAAAGGGAGGTGTAAAAAGGCAATGAAAGCCCAGACAGCAGCTAAAATCTCTCAGTAGTTCATCAGCAACCCTCTGACCTTCCTCAGTGTATATTAATATTAGCTGCTTCAATCCAACATCTACATTACCAGGATAATGTTAATGAAACCCCGGTGCTTTTAGAGAAAGAAAATCAAGCTGTAGAACGGCCCAGCCAATCACCTGACTACAATCCAATAGAAAATACAAAATAAAGATCAGTTTGGATAAATGAAACCCACAGAACCATCAAGATCTTTACACTCTGTTGAAGTTTGTGAAAAATATAGCAATGCATGTGACTTCATTCTCCATATGAGAGTCATCTTTAATCGCCATCAAGAAAAAAAGACTTTTATATAAATTATTTAATACATTTCAGTACTTTCTCCTTGTGTCATTCCATAGTTATAACACATAAATCTTTCTGATTTATTTATTTTGGTTTGGATTGTTTGGGTTTTTACCAAATTCTGGTTCAATTTCATGTCAGCAGCACCTTTATAAATATTATTCCCAGGAAAAAAATTATGTGTTCAATACTTATTTCCCCCACTGTGTAGCCATCTGATGTGCCTTTATTGAACTGCATTTACAGTTAATGTGGTACATTTGTGTTTTTGTGATACAAAGGTCATTGAAGTTCAAATCATTTTCATTTCTCTCATGCTTCCTGAGCCTTTGCTACACACTTCTCTAATGTCTCTTTAATGACCCAGAGTTCACAATATGCCTTTATAATGTGGTGTATTTCATCACTACATAGGAATCCTTTGTTTTGGTGATGTGTTTTTGTGGTTCATGCAAACAAGGTGTGGACATAAGTTTGACTCATTCACTCAATGGCACTCAGCATATCAGACACAATAAAAAAACATTTAATTTGCTTTGAGTACGTTTGTGGTTGTTATCTACTGTCATCTGCTCATATCTCTAATGAGAAAAAAGGCTAAACAGGGCAATGAAAGCAGTTAGTTCAGTTACTGGTTACCTGTCTGGTACAATCCCATCATTTACTGAAAAGCTTGTGTTTATTGACAATATTCCAACCACAATTTCCTAAAACCTCCTAGAACCAGCAATTTTTCTGGCATATGTTTTAGGTGGTGGATGCCCTTCCAGCCACAATAATAATAATAATAATAATAATAATAATAATAATAATAATAATAATAATACAGTGCAATGGCGCAGTGGGTAGCGCTATTGCCTCACAGCAAGAAAGTTGCTGGTTCGAGCCTCGGCTGGGTTGATTGGCATTTCTGTGTGGAGTTTGCATGTTCTCCCTGTGTTCGCGTGGGTTTCCTCCAGGTGCTCCAGTTTCCCCCACAAGTCCAAAGACGTGCTATAGGTAAATAGGGTAAGCTAAATTGTCCGTAGGGTATATGTGTGCATGAGAGTGTATGGGTGTTTCCAAGTGATGAGTTGCATATGGAAGGGCATCCACTGTGTAAAATATTTGCTGGATAAGTTGGCAGTTCATCCCGCTGTGGCGACCCCAAAGGGACTAAGCCTAAAAGAAAATGAATGAAAAAATGAATAATATTAATAATAATGATAAAAAGGGGACAATAAGATGGAGAAAGTGCAGAAAGAAAGGAGTGATGTTGATCATAATCAATATGGCTTGTTATTGAAGTAACATGTTATTTTTAAAATAGTTTGTTTTAGGGAATAAAAAAATGGGTGTGCACTTACTGTTTGACGCATTCTCTTGGCACTTGGAACAACTTTAAACTGTTAAAAGTTTACTATGAATGGTTTGTTGTGTTTTGGTTGGTTGTTAAGTGACTCTGCTCATTAAAAAAACAGTGTCTAAAGATATCCACAGTAAGACATGACTCTGCAAACAGGAATACAGTGCTTAGCAATAGTATAAATATATCTGACGCAATCAATCTTATGTTTTAGTTTTCTGTGTGTGTACTGTGTAACAGTAATACGGTGTGTTTCTGGCCTCTATGAATTTTCATATTTACTCATCAGTTTCAAAAAGAAAGAAAAAAGCTTAATAATTGCTCTTAAAAACAAATAAGTTAGTCACAGATTTAAGTATCTTAAACTAGTGCTTTCTACATCTTTTTAAAATGGTAAATTAAAGGTCTCAAATTTTAAATGCAAATGAAAAATGTAGCATTATGTTTCTGCCAGTTTTTACCTTTCAGCAAGGCCGAAGTAAGGGATCTTTGGATAAAAATACTGGTGACCACTGCCCTATTTAACTGTGAATAAGAAATGGTAGGTGTAAAGCTCCATCTCAGTTTCTATCTCACTGTGTACACTATTAAACTGGTGGTGTGTCTGTGAGGTAATGTTTCCTCTCCTCATTGAACCAGACACAAGCGTGTCTGCAGAACAAGTTTTCTCTACAGCATAAATCAGGTGGAGGACCTGTCTATGAGCAGATATAATGGATTAACAGGGAGACATGGTTTCTTCAGTGTCTGTCACCCCTCATTAAACAACTTTGATTGTTATAGCCAATTATTGTCTATTTATTTTATTAAGCACAAGGCAAACAACAAATAATTAAGAACAAAACATCCAAGTCAGTCATGGTAAAACAAATAAAAATTGACCTTCTTCACTGCATCCCTTGAGAGCATAAATAACATTTTACACCCTATAGTGGTGTGAAAGGTAATTCCAACCAAAACATGGCTTCTACACTATTGTTTGCATTATATTTGTACCTTAAAAGTAGGGTAATTAACGCAGATTTGGGTTGTCGGTGTAATGTGTGCAACCCCAAATGTCAGTTGGTGCCTTATTTTACAATACTATTTCTCTGAAAGCTTTTATTGCAGTTTATCTGCCAAAATAACTTGTCACAACAACCTTGTTTGAGTCGCAACATAAAAGAGCTCAGACAACAAAAGAATATATATGCAACTTATTTATTATACATAAAACTAAAAGAACAACAAATCAAGGAACAAACAAATGTCTAGGGAATAATAAAGAAAATAACTAACTTTAACCACACATACAAATAATGCCAAACAAAACCATAAGGTTGCAGAAATAAAGAGATGGTCTTGACACATCACTCTTATTTATATGATCTAAATCAATTGGTGAGCAAGCAGGCACCCTTTCAGGATCTGCCACATCAAAACTGGAATCCTCAGTTCGTCACATCTCCCCCTCCAAAAGGAGGTTCCCTAAAGAACTGACAAAAACAAACTAGTGGAACAAACAGAACATATACCAACTAAATTGAAATAATATTTTTCACAATAACAGGAGTACTCATCTCCATAAATCTCACTCCAGTTTCTCCCTGACTCCCGGGCCCTAAGAAATCAGAGTAAAGACTAGAGATAGAATCGAGAGAGACAAAATAACGGTGGTGGTGGAAAAGAGAAGGAGAGAGAAACATAACATGCAGAAGATATTCCCAACCTAATGGGACATCTTACGCTCTTGAGAGGGCATCAGCAATCAAGTTGTCTTTGTCAGGACTATGTTTAATCAGCAGAGAAAATGGTTGTAACATAAGGCTCCATCTCATAATCCACTGGTTCCTTTCACGCATCCGATCGAAGAAAGTTAATGGATTTTTGTGACAATTGAATAAGGGTACAGAGAAGGATCCAATATGCAAGTAATAAGTTTATTTGACACAGTCAAACTAAACCAACAGGGCCTAATATGAGAGCAAGGACACGGGGAACACTGGGCAGGAACAGACAGATGAACGGGGTCCAGCAGTCACTCCTCACAGTCCTGAGCACATACAGATACACATGAGCAAACACAACGAACTGACAAGGAAACGTAGAAACGTAGCCCAGATATAGGCACGATAATGAACCTCAGCTGGCAAGCTAATCAAAACAGCTGAGTGCCGTCATAAGACGTGACCAAAACAAATACACGTGGACAACCAAACAAAACAAACCCACGTGACAAAATAGACTCTCCGGAAAGTGCACAAACCTGCAACCGTGACAATTATGGTCTGTATAGATGACAATGGGACCACAAACTGAACTTAAATAGATCTTAAAGTGTTGAACGGCCAACACAAGAGCTAAAGCCTCTTTTTCCACAGTAGAATAAACCTGCTGATGACAATAGAATTTTTTCTAAAAATAACTGACTGGATGCTCAACTTCATTGTCATCTTCCTTAAGAAGAACTTCGCCAGCACCAAAAGCACTAGCGTCCACCGCTAGAAGAAAAGGTATTTCAAAGTTTGGTGCAGTCAACACTGGAGAATTAGCTAAAAGAGATTTAGCATTATCAAAGGCACATTGGCACTGCAATGACCACTGGAAAGGTTTTTTAGGGCCCAATAAATCTGTCAGAGGAGCAACAACATCTGCAAAGTTTTTACAAAACCCCCTATAGTAACCCACTATCCCGAGAAATGCCTTCAGGACGAGTAGTGGGAAAACTAGGGACGGCTTCAACTTTAGCACTGATAGGGTGAACACACCTTCTGCCAACCACCTTCCACCTTACCCAAATAAGTCACTGTAGCTTTACCAAACTCACACTTGGTAAGATTAACAGTCAAGTTTGCTTTAGCCAAACGTTCAAAAAGTTCTGATCATTTAGAACTGTACAGAACAACATCAACAGGGTAGGCTTCACATCCCTGCAGCTCAGATAACACTCGATTTACCAGAAATGTCGCTGGAGCATTTCGAACTCCAAAAGGCATAACCGTGTACTGTAAGAAACTGTCTGGTGTAATAAAAGCAGACAATTCCTTAGCACGTGATGTTAAAGGCACTTGCCGACATTCTTTTAAAAGATCAAACTTACGAACAGTGCAGAACCTACCCGATCTACACAATCATTGATTCTGGGTAAGGAAAACAATCAGGTTTTGTAAGTGAATTAAGCTTCCTATAATCAGTACAAAACCAATAAGATTGATCTGATTTGGTTACCAGAATGCTGCGGGAGCTCCACAAACAAAAACTGGGTTCTGCTAAACAGTGAGCAAGCAAATATTCCACTTCTTTACCTGATATGGATGTTGTTTTACAGGTGAAGCCATCCCAACATCAATGTCATGTTGAATGAGAACATCAGAAAAGATAGAAGAGAATGAATTGACTAGCTCAATGATACTGGTTTTCTCTGGTTCTGACAGTTAGCAAGAAATTCTGAATTGTTGAGGCGCCCTTCCACAACCCCTCGTGAAGGACCACTCTTTTCATCCAGATCAGTAGTCATGTCCACAGAGGCTCCGGAGACACTAGATTCAAGATCAGAAGTCACAACATGAACTGAAAGAGATGAAACAGGACTTAAATATGGCTTCAATAAGTTAACATGGCAAACCTTTACTTTCTTCCGTCGATCAGGGGTATTTAAAAAGCAGTTGTTATTTGTGCAACACTTTACTATAGGTCTATATAGTGTATGGTCCACTAAACCTAGCCTGAAATGAACAACTCAAAACAGGTAGCAATGCTAACACTATATCTCCTACCTGAAAACTTTTTACTTTTAGGTTTTACTTTGCGATCAAACAACCTCTGCATTTTTTCCTGAGACTTACATAGTTTTCGCAAAGCGATAGCTCGGGCTTAATAAAGTCGATAATGAAAACTACTAACATAATCTAAAACGTTCTCAGGTGGACCAGTGATGTTCCATTCATCTGCTAAAACAGTAATCGGGCCTCGGACTGTGTGTTCGAACACTAACTCATTGGGAATAAAACCAGTGCTCTCCTGAACAACTTCACGAATAGCCAACAGCATCCAAGGAACTCCATCCTCCCAGTCACAATCAAGTTCAACACAATATGATCTCAAAAGAATCTTAAGATTCTGGTGGAACCTTTCCAAAGCTTTCTAACTCTGGGGAGGATAAGCACTCAAGATATTGTGTTTAACATTGAATTATTGGTTCTTTCTTTTGATTTTTGTCATGTGACTCTGTGTATGTATTATGTGCATGTAATGTGGGGTCTGAGACAGTATTAGTATCCATGTGCAGAAGTTTTATTAAAGGGTTTAGGCAGAGACATCAGTGAGTAAACAGGCGGAAAGTCGGAAACACATAAGCAGTCCAATCCAGTCATCAAACACAGGGGCAAATCCAGACGACGTAGTGAGAGTGCAGGCAGAGGTTCAGTATAACAACAAACAGTCCAAAACAGAGCAAGAGGGCAAAGACAGATAACGTACTTGATCAAGGCAGGCAGGGTCATACACAGGCAGGCAGTCATGAAAGTCTCCTGGAAAACGCTTGGTAGTGCAGGTAGACTTGCAATACTTCACAAAGAAGCATGGCCTTAGCTCTCACTGAAATACTACACAAACATTTACATTTAGTCATTTAGCAGACGCTTTTATCCAAAGCGACTTACAAATGAGGACAAGGAAGCAATTTACACAACTATAGGAGCAACGGTGAATAAATGCTATAGGCAAGTTTCAGGTGTGTGAAGTCTAAGAAGCAAAGTATTCGTAATGTAAGTTTTTTTTTGAGAGAGTACAGTTAGTGGTATAGCCAGAGAGGCAGTTGCAGATTAGGAAGGAAAGTGGAGACTAAGTAGTTGAGTTTAGTCATTTCTTGAAGACAGCAAGTGACTCTGTTGTTCTGATGCAGTTAGGGAAAAGTTATTTTTTCCCTCTTAGGGACATTCATTCACAGAATGCAAGTTTCTGGAGGGCACATAAACCTGCAGAAGTGAGAGCAGATAAGAAGGAGCAAAGCCAGAGGTCGCTTTGTAAGCAAACATGAGAGCTTTGAATTTGATGCGAGCAGAAACTGGCAGCCAGTGCAAACGGGTGAGTAGCGGAGTGACATGTGCTCTTTTAGGTTCAAAGACGACTCGTGTTGCTGCGTTTTGAAGCAGCTGTAGAGGTTTGATAGAGTTAGCTGGAAGCCTGGCTAGTAGAGAGTTGCAATACTCCAGTTTGGAGAGAACAAGAGTTTGAACAATGAGTTGAGAACAAACAGGAAGTGACTGCAGAGGGAGCGGAGCTGAGTCAGTAGTCGGGCGAGGGCCCCCTCTGCTGGCATGGCATTACAGAACCCCCCCTCTAGGAGCGACTCCTGGAGCTCGATGTGGAAGGGAGGAGTTCAGGGGGTGGTATGGAGGGCCAGGACCATGAAGCGGAAGTGGTCCTGGTTCGTGGATTGGAGGCGGTCCTGGGCCATGAAGCAGAGGCAGGCCTGGGCCGTGGAGCAGAGGCAGGCCTGGTGCGTGGAGCAGAGGCAGGCCTGGGCCGTGGAGCAGAGGTGTACCTGAAGCATGGAGGGCCTGGTGCGTGGAGCTGTGGAGGGCCTGGGGTGTGAAGCTGTGGAGGGCCTGGAGCATGGGGCTGCGAAGGGCCTGGAGCGTGGGGCTGCAGAGGGCCTGGAGCGTGGAGCTGCAGAGGGCCTGGAGCGTGGGGCTGCGGAGGGCCTGGAGCGTGGGGCTGCGGAGGGCCTGGAGCGTGGGGCTGCGGAGGGCCTGGAGCGTGGGGCTGCGGAGGGCCTGAAGTGTGGGGCTGCGGAGGGCCTGGAGCGTGGAGCTGCGGAGGGCCTGGAGCGTGGAGCTGCGGAGGGCCTGGAGCGTGGAGCTGCGGAGGGCCTGGAGCGTGGAGCTGCGGAGGGCCTGGAGCGTGGAGCTGCAGAGGGCCTGGAGAGTGGAGCTGCAGAGGGCCTGGAGAGTGGAGCTGCAGAGGGCCTGGAGAGTGGAGCTGCGGAGGGCCTGATGAGTGGAGCTGAGATATGTCTGGAGGCTTTGGCATAGATGTGTCATATACTCACAGTGAGTCAGGAGGCCCAAGCTCATGAAGTCTTGACAGTTCATTAAACTCCAGTGGGTCAGGAGGCTTAGGTTCAGGAGGCACTTGCCATGTATTCAACCCCAGTGGGTCAGGAGGCTTGGGTTCAGGAGACACTGGCAGTTCCTTTAACTCCTGTGGGTCAGGAGGCTTGGGTTCAGGAGACACTGGTAGTTTATTTAACACCAGTGGGTCAGGAGGCTTAGGTTTAGGAGGCACTTGCCATGTATTCAACCCTAGTGGGTCAGGAGGCTTGGGTTCAGGAGACACTGGTAGTTTATTTAACACCAGTGGGTCAGGAGGCTTGGGTTCAGGAGACACGGGCAATTCATTTAACTCCAGTGGGTCAGGAAGCTTGGGTTCAGGAGACACTGGCAGTTTCTTTAACTCCAGTGGGTCAGGAGGCTTTGATTCAGAGGTCACTATCAGTTTGAATAACCCCAGTATATCAGGGGACTTTGGTTCAGGGGCCACTGGCAGTTCATACAAGCCCAGTAGATCAGGAGGCCTTGGTTCAGGAGTCACTGGCAGTTTGTATAACCACAGTGAATCAGGGGACTTAGGTTCAAACAGTTTAGGCAGCTTTGGGAAGTCACATGGCTCTGGCAGCCATTCGTAGAACTCAGGTGGTAATTCTGGCCCTTTGTTGAACTCAGGTGTCGGCTCTGGCCTTTTGTGGGACTCAGGTGACGGCTCTGGCCTTTCGTGGGACTCAGGTGACGGCTCTGGCCTTTCGTGGGACTCAGGTGGGTCTCGTACCCCTGGCCATTCGAGGATTCCAGAGGTGTCTGATGCCTGCCATTCGAGGAATTCAGAGGATCCTAGCGCCCGCCATTCAAGTGATTCAATCGACCGATCAATCAGGAAGTTCAAACTCTGGCGGCGACTCTGGCAGCTCTGTTGGCGACTCTGGCAGCTCTGTTGGCGACAGCTCTGGTGGTGGCAGCAGTGTTGGCAACTCAGGTTGTGGTGGCCATTCTGGTGGCTCAGGTGATGGCATTTCAGGAACATGAACTTGGACTGGAACTACAGCAGGAACAGACTTGGAACAGGGAACCATCTTGTGAGCTAGTAGCAGATTAGCGCTTACCCATGCGTGAGCTGGAGGGCTGGTTGTGGCCACTTTGTGAGCTGGAGGACTGGAGTCGGCCATCTTGTGAGCTGGAGAAATGGCAGCGGCCATCTTGCGAGCTGGAGGACTGGTGGTGACCATTTTGTGAACTAGAGGACTTGAGACAGCCATCTTGTGAGCTGGAGGAATGAAGGCAGCAATCTTGTGAACTGGAGGACTGGAGACAGCAATCTTGTGGACTGGAGGACTAGAGACAGCCATCTTGTGAGCTGGAGAAATAGAGGCGGCCATCTTGTGAGCTGGAAGACTGGAGGTGGCCATCTTGTGAGCTGGAGAAGACCCTGGCATGGCTTGAGCAGGCCCTGGCGTAGCTCGAGCGGGCCCTGGTGTGGTGGGAGCTGAGGTTTTGCCGTGTTCTTCCACTGGACCCACAGTGAGAGAAGAACCACTGATCAATAACCCATAGTCAATGTACTGGGCCAGTGAAAAATGTATTTTTCCCCCTGGCAGGCTTGATCTCCATGGTTTATGGTTGATCTCCATTTCTAAAAATGTCCTTTAACGCTACTTCATTAAAATCCACCAGGTAACAAAGTTCACAAAGTTCACAGAAATCAGAAACTGTGCTCAATTGTCCTCTGGCCTTGAGACAGTTCAAAAATTTTGGCTACTGGGTTCATAGCTAGGTCTATTGGTTTTGTAGCTTACAGGCTTGAAACTTCTGCTGGATTCAAGGGAGGCGAAGTATTAGAATCCATATGCAGAAGTTTTATTAAAGGGTTTAGGCAGAGACATCAGTGAGTAAACAGGCGGAAAGTCGGCAACACATAAGCAGTCCAATCCAGTCAACAAACACAGGGGCAAATCCAGACGACATAGTGAGAGTGCAGGCAAAGGTTCAGTATAACAACAAACAGTCCAAAACAGAGCAAGAGGGCAAAGACAGATAACGTACTTGATCAAGGCAGGCAGGGTCATACGCAGGCAGTCATGAAAGTCTCTTGGAAAGCGCTTGGTAGTGCAGGTAGACTGGCAATACTTCGCAAAAAAGCATGGCCTTAGCTCTCACTGAAATACTACACAAACAGGAAGTGACTGCAGAGGGAGTGGAGCTGAGTCATTAGTCGGGCGAGGGCTCCCTCTAGTGGCGTGGCATTACAGTGCAGACTGGCCTGATTTAAGTGCTGCAGTTATTTTGGCTGGGTATTCATAAGCATTTGTACATATTAGGCTTATTTTGGGGTATTATTATTGTACTATTTGTTTCTTTTTGCTCTTTTCTGTTAGTGGGTTTTCTTTCTGTCTTGTTAATTTCATTTTGACCTGATATATTTTTGTATGCTATTTTGCTGGTTCATTTAATGTTTTGTTAAAAAGTTTAAAATCATTTATTTTGCTGGTGCTCTTTGCGGGCTCTTATTTGCTTGGCCCTGTGTGCAGTAAAACCAACATCCTGAAGTAATTACATTGAGTGTCTGGAAAACGAGAAATTATTAGCATTATGTGATTATTTGTTTTCTTTCTTATTTTGATTTGATGTGTGTTTCTTTCTTTTGTTAGGAGCCATTAAGGCCTGGTTGTGGAGCAGGGAGGCCAGCTGCTGCCTTTCGCTGGTGTTTCACTGGGGGCTGTGTGGAGTGATATGATTTCCACTATTGTTTGTGTTGCTGTGGGGTGAAATTTAAGCGGGTTAACTTGCCATTGAGTTGCAGCTGGACTACTCTGCTCCCACTACGCCTGGCTGGAAAGTTAAATTGTGCTTTATTGATGGTGATATTTTTAATTGTGCTCTTAAAATAAAACATATTTTTGTACTGTTCCTCCTGTCTCGCTCTGTCTATTCCTTACCTTCAAAGTGGTAAAACGTACCTGCGAGTCCTAACTCGGTGTATTTCCTTGGCTCCCCACCCGGGTGACATAGTCGGATTTACCAGTTTATTTATTATTTATTTATTAGTTTCTGAGGCCTGAGGCTTTGGGCCCCTTTTATGGCCAGTGCTACACTTCAAAAGTGTACCGGACTCGGAGCAGCTTTTAAACGCTAAGCTCGAGGACAGTTGGCGTAGCCAAAAGCCTGATGCGTACCTCCGACAGAGACTTAATAATCTCCATCTAGAATAACCTTCAAAAATAAAAAAAGGCAAAATACCAAACCATAAATAACAAATAGTGTCTTGATGGAAGGATTACAAATCCAGCTGAGAACACTCTAACAACCTGAAGTCTACTCATTTACATTGGTGAACACAAACATTATGCATTACCTTTATATGTAGTTAAATATCCGGACGAGTGCCCAATTTTATGTTACGACCCCCTCGTTTGACTTGCAACATAAAAGAGCTCAGAAAACAAAAGAATATATATGCAACTTATTTATTATACATAAAACTAATAGAACAACAAATCAAGGAACAAACAAATGTCTAGTGAATAATAAAGAAAATAACTTACTTTAACCACACCTATAAATAATGCCAAACAAAACCATAAGATTGTAGAAATAAAGAGATGGTCTTGACACGAGGACGGCCAAGCAGCCACACTGTCCTCCGGAAGCTACTTATTACTCTTATTTATATGATCTAAACCAATTGTTGAGCAAGCAGGCACCCAATCAGGATCTACCACGTCCAAACTAGAATCCTGGGGTTGTCACAAACTGCATGTGGGAGAACTGTGACATCTTATCATAAATGGTCTGTCAACTACCACTATTTCTGAATGCTCTGTAGTACATTGACTAAGTTGGTGGGAATTGCAAAAAAAAAAAATATATATAAAAAGCTTTATCCTGTTTACAATAAGCCACTATACTGGATAAACATCTAAAACTCAACTTTACAACTTTGTACAAGCCCTAAAAGGCCAAAACAGGCACCAGTTCTCCAAAAACATTTCATGCACAACATGCTGTTATAAGACTTCATCTGACTGATACATCACTGCACCAAAAACCAAAATATCTTCAATAACTGACATGGTGTCTAAAAAAGTACCATTTACTTCTGGCTGGAACATCAAATGGTCAATAAATGAATAAATGTACTTCTAAGTTAAGTTGTTACCTCAAAACAAATGGTTTCACAAACGTGACTCATCTTCAGTGAGTCTGTCTATATTGTTCAACACTAAATCTGATGATCAGGAACCAGCTGATATGTCTGCCATCCCAGGTTGAAAGCAAAGCACATGGTTTACTTAAGATCCACCTTGGATGAGTAGAAGACTCTGGGGGTGCTTTCACACCTAGACTTTTGTTTTGGAACCTGGCGCGTTTCCCCAGTTAGCACGGTTTGTTTGGCATATGTGAATTCAGCAATCACGCTCAGATCCGCACCAAAACAATCGGCCCAAGACTGCCTGCCTAATTATTGCTCATCGTTATCAATTACAATAAGGACACATGACAGCTGAGCGGGACTCTGCAAAATAAACCTTGAAACTCTGACCAATGTGACGAGAGTTTACTCATGACTTGTTTTAGCTCTTTTGTTCCGTTTAGAAACTTTGCCATGTGAAAGTGAACCACACCAAGAACAAAGAGTAACATTGTAACAATTTTAATCCTTGTTTGGAACAAGACAATCGATACATAGGTGTAAAAGCACCCTGAGAGACTGTTTGCCACATCTTCAGGACTGTCAGGCATAAGCTGCTACTTATTTACAGAAAACAAAACAGATGTGTTCAGTACTTTTATCCCAAAGTGAGAAAATCTTGTGACAATTGAGAGCTGAACGTTAATCAAAACACCATGAGATTAAATAGCTCTTAATGTAAAACAAATAGCAATTTCTCTTAATTTCTTTCAACACTTTTGCCCATCTGGTTTTCTTGACTGAAGCGTCACTGCACTGCAATCAATCCTTCCACACTGGGGTCTCGAATATGACTGATGTAGTGTCCTGTAATACATACAAACCTCTTGTGACTGGTTGGAATCTCAACTGGTCAATGAATGAACAAATGACAGAATTGTGAACACAACTGGGATTCTGCACTGTGCCTTGGTAATCGACTAGTCCTTGCTTCTGTTTAAGGAAAATGGGGCAGAATAATATGTAGAGTTTCAAATGTTCCAGAAAAGAGCTTGCTGTCTACCTACCATTCTATCCATCTCCCAACTATCTTTATCTAACTGTAAATCAATTCATACATCACACATTCTATCTATATTTCTTTAGTGATAAATCTTTTCATTACACTTTTGTCCCTCTATCCATTTACCCATATCTGCATTTTATCTATCACTAAGCATACACCATTTATCTCTCAATCTATCCAGCAATCTTTCTATCTATTCATCCATCAATCCATCCATCCATCTGTCCACCCATGTCTCCATTCATCTATGGTACCATTTATTTCTACATCTTTCTACCTACTTATCCATCCATTCATCTATTCCTGTCTTTACCCATCTATCTGGTGCATTATTCTGTTCATATATTTATCTATACATTCTTCTTTCCATTTATCCATAAATGTATTCTGTCCATACAGTATCCATCTCTCCATTCATTCATATACATCCATGTCTCTACCCATCTATCTATCCATGTATTTATCTACTGTATACAGCCATCCCATTTAACCAGCCATCTATCATCAAACCATTGATCCATCAATCTACCCATCTATATATGATGATTTTCTGTCTGTGCCTTTGCTTTGGGTATCAGGGGTGAACATTTATTGTTTTTGATCAGCATTGTCCAGAGAAATGACTGACGGCTTGCTGGGCTTTTCTTTTTTTTAACCACACTTTGACTGCTGTTGGCTCTTTGCTGAAGAACAAAAGACTAACACAGTTTGTTTTTTTTTCACCCTGAGGCTGTTCTCCAGGTTGGTTACAGAACTGTTGTATACAGTGTTTGAAGAATACAACCAACACGTATTGCAATAATTCCTGCAGCAGTTGAGGAAAAAAAAATTTGTCTGTCTCCCTTCCCAGAATATCCTTCAAAATAACATCATAATTTCAACAGCTACACTTGGCAATGATTAGCAATGCACCTTCCACACAGATCTAAACCTAGAAACGATTTTAACATATAAAAAACAATTAAAGATAATAATATTAAATGCTCATTGAGGAAGCTTATATTCAAATCACAATAAAATCACAAACGAATAGAGTCAATAATAAATCACTGAGTGCTTGCGTCATAAAATGAACCATTGTAGGCCGTTCAGCAAATGACCAGCAGAGGGCAGCTGTTTTATAAACACCAAGCATACCTTTCATAGAGGACAGCGATGTATCTTCAGTTATTTCTTCAGCTTACTCTCAAACATGACATTGAAGTGTGACACCAGAACCCTATAGAGCTATTTAGATGATCAATTGTACCATTAATAGACCATAAATCACTAGTATTTATTTTTTTATGTGGGAATATCAAAATATCCATGCATTCGCATGGGTTTCCTCCGGGTGCTCAGGTTTCCCCCACAGTCCAAAGACATGCGGTACAGGTAAATTGGGTAAGCTAAATTGTGTGTAAATGAGTGTGTATGGATGTTTCCCAGAGATGGGTTGCAGCTGGAAGGGCATCGGCTGCATATAACATGTGCTGGATAAGTTGGCGGTTCATTCCGCTGTGGCAACCCCGGAATTAATAAAGGGACTAAGCCGAAAATAAAAGGAATGAATGAATGAATGAATATCAAATTAATTAAGCAGGTGCATATACAAATTGCGATTGTATTAACTTTAAAGGCTGGGATTTCTCTTATATGTGTCAGGTTCAGTATCCCAAGTTACATCCGGCAGCACAGACTCTTATTTCTGAAGGTCCACTGACTTCAAATAAGGAGGAATAGTCTCCAACTACTACTGTAGATAATAGACAGAAAAATCAGTTTTTATTAAGGACTTAGAAAGTTGAACTTTTGGACATACTTGAAACTAAGCAATTATTATTTACAGTTCAGACAAGCCTAAATAAGATGTTGCAGAAAAAAAATGCTTCTTTCTGTTGTGGTGAAAGCAGGTATAGGTCCAGATGAAGTATCACTTTTAGTGTCACTGATGAAAAAGGACTTTTCTTTCTTAGATGACAAACACACACAAGGCATTCAAAATGACAGCATTTTCAAAAAATATGGAACAGAGATGATGATAACCAATTATTTTTAACTAAGTGAATTGTCAGTGTGTGACAACTTCTGAAAACAACAACAACAACAACAACAACAACATCCGCAACATTCCCTGCAATGCAGTCCTCTATTAAAAACACACGCTTCAGTGTACAGTAACTTGTTATCCACCCAGATCAAGTCACACACACATACACACTTATTTTTATTATCTATCGCATTTATCTAGTCCCTTTATTAATCTGGGGTCGCCACAGCGGAATGAACCGCCAACTTATCCAGCATTTGTTTTATGCAGCGGATGCCCTCCCAGCTGCAACCCATCACTGGGAAACACATACATACTTTTTCACACACACATACACTACGGACAATTTAGCTTACCCAATTCACCTGTACCGCATGTCTTTATACTGTGGGGGAAACCAGAGCACCCGGAGGAAACCCACGCGAATGCAGGAGAACATGCAAACTCCACGTAGAAACACCAACTGCCGAGGCTCAAACCAGTGACCTTCTTGTTGTGAGGTGACAGCACAACCTACTGCGCCACTGCAATACCCTTATAAGTGTCTATTAAATTTAAAAATGTAAATGTCATAGATTACAATATATTTTACTGGACTATATTTTATTTATATATTTTATATGCTGTTCACTGTTTTGTTCAATACATTCAACTTATTTCTAAAATGAATGAGTAATCATGTAAAACAATCAATATATTTTTGATGTTTTTGATGACCCGTGGTTATTTTCAAATGTGCAAAGTCATTTGGTGTCTATTTTAAACGTTTTCCACTTGTGTATCAACATCTTCACTGTGAAATTATGAACTTGTTTTATTTGGAAACAACTGTGTATTGCTGCTCTTAGATTTATGGCAGCAGCAAACACTTCTCTGACATCATTGCTGATGTCATTATTTCGTTGATTATCAGTTAATCAAAGGCATGATTAGAAGTGCTTGACGATGTGCATTCGTTTCTGAGGAATTGAGACTTTATTGCAGTCAGTAGCTAAAGCCTGCCCGAAAAGTAGCTAAATGTTGCCTAATGACATCACACACTAATTTGCATATCAGTGATGTCATCACGTAGTATCTGACAAGCTTAAGCTCGTCATGTCTCTACTTTCTGAGGCGCCGTGTGTTATAATATATATTAAAACATTACATCCAGATGCACAATAAATAGGTTCTTATTAACATATTATTTTGCGTGATGACGTCATTGCGTAATTGAAACTCAAAACTACATCTTTATGTAGTATACAAAATAATTAATGTTTTCTCAAATTGACTGGCCATATCAGCAAAAACATTATTTGAAATATGTCCATTTAGATGTCTATGAAAAATATAGTTGACTATTTGTAAAAGTAATACAAACACTTTTTGATAAGACTTATTTTATTTTTAAATATAAAACTGATAATGAACAGTTACATTCTTTTAAACAATCCCAGCTTGTGTACTTACTCTTTGTAACTTGTGAAATTAACACATTTGTAAAAGTGACAACAATTATAGCACTATTGGAATTTATTTCTACTTAAGTTACCAACAATTATACGTGTTAACAAATATCAGTTAATTAACAGTTATGAAAAACAATCTGAGCTAGCAATTTACTCTACTGAGTGAAGCCTGCAGCCACTGCTCTTTTGAGTCACTTTTTAAAAATTGCTAAAAGTAGCCAAATGAATGTTAAAAATTGCTAAATTTGTTGCTAGGTGCCTTTTGAAAAATAAATAAATAAACGTTGCTAGGGTAGTACGAAAAGTTGCTAAATCTAGCAACAAAAATGCTAAATTGGCAACACTGATTGCAATCTGACACAAGATGGCAGCAAAGAAACATTTATACTACAATGTGCATAATCTCCTAAACTGCACTAAACACTATGAGACACACTATCTATAATAATGTTTATACTACAGAATGTTTTATGTTGTACTTCTCGCAGTGTAAATCTGATTTATGGAAATAAATACAAATTACATATATGACATACAATTTCATATTTGGATTTCACATATATAAAATACATGTGATATATGCAGCAAATGTTTCCAAATATAGCAAACGTGGATGTTTACTTGTATATTTTGAATAATTGAAAATATAAACACACACACACACACACGCGCGCGCGCACACACACACGCACACGCACACGCACACGCACACACACACACACACACACACACACACACACATTTACAACACTCATTTTTGTCAAAAACAACAATTTTGAAAAAATTTTGATGGCTGACATGCTCCAATTTTTTTGTTTTTTTTACAAATTGTTTTTTGTTGCTGACAATTTATTATTTATTTAGTTTAGGTTTCAGACATTCAAATACACAAAGTGCTATAGCAAAACAACATTTTGTATAATACATGTTTGTGGAGTAGGCAAAAACAATTTAAAAAAATATATATATTCTCCCAGTTAAACAGCCACTTAGCCAGCAGCTCTGATCCTTCCTGCAGCGATTAAAATGGCAGCACCCTTTTACTCATAAATATGATCATTGTTAAGCTGTTAAAACTAAAAAAAGAATGTTGCTACACATATTTCAGAATTATTATTTCATAATGTAATTAGGATTTTTGTCAATATTTCAGTCATTCATTTTCTTTTCGGCTTAGTCCCTAAATTAATCTGGGGTCGATTTATCCAGCATACGTTTTATGCAGTGGATGCCCTTCCAGCTGCAACCCAGTACTGGGAAACATTCATACACACTCATACACTACAGACAATTTACCTTACCCAATTCACCTATAGCGCATGTCTTTGGACTTGTGGGGGAAACCGGAGCACCCGGAGGAAACCCACACCAACACGGGGCGAGCATGCAAACTCCACACAGAAATGCCAATTGACCCAGGCCAGGCTCGAACTAGGGACCTTCTTGCTGTAAGGCAACAGCACTACCCACTGCGCCACAGTTAATATTTCAATAAAAAAAGAAACAAAAAGATATATACATTTATCATTGTGTAACATGATAAACTTATTGAATCACCATATAATTCACGCATGGGGGTCAGCGAGAGTATTTCGAATTTACATATGAAAGGGTTAAGTATTCACACATAAATTTGCTTTAATATGTAAATCTTTTGGCGACGTTGTGGCGCAGTAGGTAGTGCTGTATGTAGATGTTCTCCCTGCGTTTGCGTGGGTTTCCTTCGGGTGCTGAGGTTTCCCCCACAGTCCTGCGGTACAGGTGAATTGGGTAGGCAAATTGTGTATGAGTGTAAATGAGTGTGTATGGATGTTTCCCAGAGATGGGTTGCAGCTGGAAGGGCATACGCTGCGTAAAACGTGCTGGATAAGTTGGTGGTTCATTACGCTGTGGCGACCCCAGATTAATAAAGGGACTAAACCGGAAAGAAAATTAATGAATGAATGAATAAATGAATTAATGTAAATCTTTTAAAATGATTCTTTTGATGTGTTTGTTAACCCACATGATAAAAATCAGATGATTTGCATTGATATAATATTTGCTTTAAGTTGCCTTTTTAAAACTTTTGCTGTATCAACAATGTTTATTTCTGCGTTGTAGATGTATTGAATTTAAAATATTGCTTCTTACCTACAAAGCTTTAAATAATCTAGCTCCTGTTTATCTAACCAATCTTCTGTCTCGCTACAATCCAACTCGCTCTTTAAGATCTCAAAACTTAGGGCTTCTGGTAGTACCTAGAATAGCAAAGTCGAGTAAAGGAGGTCGAGCCTTCTCATTTATAGCTCCTAAACTCTGGAATAGCCTTCCTGATAACGTCCGAGGCTCAGACACACTCTCCCAATTCAAAACTAGATTAAAGACCTATCTGTTTAGTAAAGCATACACTCAGTGCACCACTTAGCGGGCTTCCACACAGGTTCTGCATCTTGTTTATATACACTATGAACAGCAGCTATGCTAATTATTCTCTTTATTCTCCATTTCCACCTGGGGATACTCTTCCCGAGGCCCTCAGACTATCCAGAGTCACTGATTCGATCCAAGACCAACGACGAAATGATTCCCAAGGTATCCATATCCTGGACCAGGCCGTATCCTGAGCAGCTACTGTGGTGGTCATGGAGGAGTGGAGAACATGAGACTGATTCCTGTGACGCTCCAGAGACAGACAAGTCTTCGCTGAGGCCAGCTTCCAGCCTCCGCCACTGAGACTGCTGCTCTGCACAAGACTTTTGGCCAGCGGAGAAATTAAAATGGTCGTGCCCAACTGAGTCTGGTTTCTCTCAAGGTTTTTTTCTTCACTTTTGCCAATTAGTGAAGTTTTTTTTCCCTCTCCGCTTTCGCCACTGGCTTGCATGGTTCGGGATCAGTAGAGCTGCGCATCGTTGGTTTTGCTCTTCAGTATTTGGACTCTCAGTAGTGATTATTAAACCACACTGAACTGAGCTAAACTGAACTGAACTTAAACTCTACAAACTGAACTACACTGTTCCTATTTACTATGACCTTTTATGTGAAGCTCCTTTGACACAATCTACATTGTATAAGCGCTATACAAATAAAGGATGTGTTTAAATTCATTATGCTTTAGATGATGAAATTAATGTCCAACAGAGAAGAGAATTGCGGTTACTTTCTTGCAATAAATCATTAAACTAATCCTCCCATATGTTATGTGGTTGACTGTTTGCTGCACAAATCCTGAGTTGACAGAGAGTGTTTATTTCAAGCGTGGTGAAACAACATAACACTATTTGTTTGGTTTGGTCAAACCAAAACATAATCTGCAACCTTGGAGTTTGTTTAACTTTGTGCAACAGGCTTTTGATTAGATCAAAAGGGATGTAACACAATGTTTGAAAGCCGAGGCAATAATGTAGGCCTACTCATTAATTAAAATTGTATTAATTTTCATTTACAATTTTCAAAGTACACCTATAATTATTAAATTTGTCAATGATGTGACTGGCTCTGATGGCTTTTAATTGGGTGTTACACTACATAGCACTTTTGAACAGAGGTTGTCAGCCAACAGTAAATTAAAAAAAACATTTTTTGGCGTGACTATGCATGAAGTAAAAGAGAAGAAATTAATTAAAGTGCTAGCATGGTAGGTTTTGGAGTACAATGACTGATACATTTCTTTTTGAGAGACATTTTCAGCTGTGGTACCACTGCAGTCACAGTATGACCCTCCTTCAAAATATCTCAACATTGCCCATGCTATTTTGTTTATATTGCGCATAATCATTTTGCAGACACTGTAATCTCCAGCCAAACTCCTTACTCTCATGAAAACTCATACACAAGCAGTCTGTTCTTGTGGTCTTGTAAAATAATTTAGTCTAATGAGATGGGATGGTAGATTTATGTTATTGCAGGATCATCTGTTTGGAGGTTTGGTTTTCGTCTCTCTCAGCCACTCTAAGCACACATGCAGCATCTGCCACTGAGTGCTCGAGTCCCCTGGAGTGGACCTTTGATGCTCAAACACATCCATACACAGATGCCCACACACTCCAAAACACATTCATTTGGACCCCCACCGGGATCCAGGGAAACCCGGGAGATGCCTCAAATTCTAAGCAGACAAACTATGCCAGTCTCTGCTATGCAGCTGTAGTTAAATTCTGCTGGTTGACTTTAGGTTATCATTTGTTGAAAACATTAGATTTAACAAGAAATAAAATATATTGTGGGGCATGGTGTATTTGACATATAAACAAACAAACAAACAAAGAAATAAATAAGGCATGGTGGCTCAGTGGTTAGCACTGTTGCTTCAGAGAAAGAAGGTTGCTGGTTTGAGTCCCAGCTGGGCCAGTTGGTATTTTAATGTAGAGATTGCATGGTGGTATAGATGATTTGGATAAAGTAAATTGGCCATGGTGTATGAGTGCGTGTGTGAATGCGAGAGTGTATGGTGTTTGAGATTGTTTTAATTCAATTCAATTCATCTTTATTTCTATAGCACTTTTACAATGTAGATTGTGTCAAAACAGCTTAACATAAAATATTATAGTGAATTGAAACAGTGTAAGTTCAGTTTTTAAATTTTAAGTTCAGTTTAGTTCAGTTCAGTTCAGTTAAGTGTGGTTTAATTTCACTGCTGAGAGTCCAAACACTGAAGAGCAAATCCATCAATGTGCAGCTCTTCAAGTCCTGAACCATGCAAGCCAGTGGCGACACTGCCAGCTTTGAACTGTGAGAGTGTGTCTGAGCCTCGAACATTATCAGGAAGGCTATTCCAGAGTTTAGGAGCCATAAATGACAAGGCTTGACCTCCTTTACTCGACTTTACTATTCTAGGTACTACCAGAAGCCCTGAGTTTTGAGATCTTAAAGAGCGGGTTGGATTGTAGTGAGACAGGAGGTTGGTTAGATAAACAGGAACTAGCTTCATTAAAGCTTTATATGTAAGAAGCAATATTTTCAAATCAATACGAAACTTAGCCAGCCAGTTTATGGATTATAAAATTGGGGTTATATGATTGTATTTTCTAGACCTGGTAAGAACTTTGGAAGTTGCATTTTGTACTAGCTGAAGTTTGTTAATATAGGATTCTGGGCAACCAGCAAACAGAGCATTACAGTAATCCAGCCTAGAAGTCATAAAAGCATGAACTAGCTTTTTTTGCATCTGAGATGGATAGCATACTTAGTAACTTAGTGATATTTCTCAGATGAAAGAAGGCAGTATTTGTGACATAGGAGATATGATTTTAAAAAGTTAAATTGCTGTCTAATATAACACTCAGATCTTTTACAGTAGAGCTAATGCTAACTTTGTATCCCTCTAATTGCAGGTTGAGTTGTGAGATCTGCTGTGTACAGGATTTAGGCCCAATAAGTAATAGTTCTGTTTTGTCTCAGTTTAAGAGAAGAAAATTGTTGGTCATCCAGTCTTTAAGATCTTTAATACACTCAGTTAGCTTAGACAGTTCAAACGTCTCATCCGGTTTAGTTGAAATACATAATAGAGTATCATCTGCATAGCAGGGAAAGCTAATTCCATGTTTTTTTAATAATGTCTCCCAAGGGTAGCATGTATATTGTAAACAGCAGTATTGTAAACAGTTTCTTAGTACTGACTTGCTGCTGGAAGGGCATTCGCTGCAGAAAACATATGCCTGAGTAGTTGGTGGTTCATTCCACTGGGGCGACCCCTGATAAATAAGGGACTAAGCTAGAGGAAAATAAATGAAGGAAGGAATATATGATAATGTGAAGCACAGGTTTTTATGGGTACTACTATTTAAATCTCAAGGCTATTTAAAAAAAAAAAGTCCACTGTATAAATGATTGTATACAGCTCTTTTAAAAAATGTAAGTGTTACTTGTATAAATATAAATGCAGCTGAATTTAGTACTTTGGAGATAATTCACTTTTAATGGTTGTTTGTTTTAATTCTTAAAGTATTGGACTGTACATAATCATCAATAGTAACCATCCATCATTAGTGGTGAGAGCTGTTTTTTTATTTTTACTTATTATTAATTTTTAATTAGTAATGTACTGTACCTAGAATATTGGTATGTATATGGTATATATAATATGGTTGTCCTTTTTGCGCTTACCAGCTGACCGCTTACCAGCATTTCCGCTGTTACCAGTTTGTCCATTGAGAGGCAGAGCTGAGTTGACCGTGACAATGGTGTTCGAGTCTGGTGGAGAATACAGGTAAGACAAAAACAAAAAACAAAATAAACAATTAAATAACAGGGTGAGAATGTGGTAAAATCTGAAAAATCAGGCTGCCGTGAGGACTTTTCTTTTTCTGCATTGCTTTTGAAAACCAGAGATGTATAAAGTACTAGAGACCCAGACTTAAGTAAAAGTACAAGTACTCTATCAAAAAGTGACTTGAGTAGAAGTAAAAGTGCTCTTTAAGCACCATAATTAAGTGGAAGTACTAAAGTATTCAACATTTTTTGTACTTAAGTATTGCAAGTAGTTATTAAAGAATGCAGTCAAAAGACATCATATTGTTTTGTTTATTTTAAATCTCTTTTTTGGGGGCACGTCATTAAGCAGAACGAAAAGAAACATGACTTACAATACTGTTTTTCTCTCACGCTTGAACCACAGATCTGACAGATTATAACAACTTTAACACACACCTTTCAAAGTTGTGTGTCACAAAAACAGTCCATAATCCACTCAAAACGCTATTGAAACCCATTTTCGGAGCACAAATTACTGGTTGTAAACGCTGTAAACGAACGTTCTAATTCACTTGATTTTGATTTTATTGTAAAAAAAATGAATGAAAATAAATGAAAATCTGAAATATTTTATGGCTTATGGCTATGATTTAGTATTCAAAAATGTTTCATTTTAATTATGTTTTAATTAAATTGGTCTTAAACTTCATATTTTTATAGTATATTTATTCATTCTGGTACTTTTACCATAAACCAACATCTCAACCATTTGGTAGAGGCTGATATTTTAGAAATTATGGGATGTGTTGGGGGAAAATGTATTGATTGTGTTAACTAGCGACATTAGGAGTTAAGAAATGCAATAAATAAAAAAAATTTATTGTTTTTTTTTCTTGGTGTGACAGTTAAATGGTTACTTGTAATACAATTGTGTCCTTTAATACAGCAGTAAGATATATGAACTGTACCCTTAATTTGACCCGCTCAAAGAAAACACTCTTTCTGAATGTATCAAACAAAACTCATGCACAGAATGAGCATTTATAGCAAATAAACTAATGTAAATATTCTCCCGCCTGCTTTTTAAACGCTGACAGGCGAGGTCTTACACCCCTTTGATTGGTTATTGTCTTCTCACCTTCTCAACAGAAAGGGCTGCTATCGGCTTTAGAAATGAAAGCGTTGTTCACTGATGGCGGGAAGAACAGCCGCGGTTACAGGCTATGTATGTATAATACGCGGTTATCACAGGTAATCTATAATAGACACAGTGGAGAAAACTTGCACCTCATACACGCCCAGGTCTGGATCCACAAGTATCGCTTTAACAGCCAAGAGGAGATAAAAAGTTACCTCACAAACAGGCCAGTGGGTCAAATGTCCAAAGTGAGAGAGGCAGAGATGGAGTCTCACAACATTTCTCTGTAGTAGTGAAATAGCGGCTCGTGTGCTGTGCCGCCTTCACTCGCCCTCGCGCCTCCGTCCTTCGCCATAGTATTGCGACACCGCACATAGGAGATAAATGACGTCAGTACGTAATAACCCGTTATGATCTATTACTGAACCGATATAGACCATTTTGACACCTCTAGTAACGAGTAACGATGCAGCTCATAAAAAATCTATCGGAGTAAAAGTATTAAACTCATCGAAAATATGTACTTAAGTAAAAGTGGAAGTAGGAGAAAAAAACAATACTCCAGTAAAGTACAGATACTGCCTTTTAGTACTTAAGTACAGTAGTGAAGTAGTTCTACTTCGTTACTATACATCTCTGTTGAAAACACTGTCGAATGGAATTATGGAAGGTGGTGGGTGGGTTAAATACAGTTGGTTGGTCGGTCAATCAGCCAGTAAGGCAGTCAACAGTGGCCTCTGGTGGATTTATATGAGAACAGCAGGCGCAAAAGGCACTCCCGAGAGAAATTTGAGATCTCAAAAAGCATACACAGTGTCCTCAGATCTTGCGAAAACAAAAACTGGAAAAAAAAAACATAGCTCCTGGGACATATTTAGCGCTCTCCAGAAATGAACATAGGGGGTACATAATCAGAATAAGCCTTAACACAACAAAACAGATACGTTGAAACTTGTTGGAAATGCTGAAAGTATTCATACATGGCAAAGCCAGCTCTGGCTACAAGATACATCATAGTAATATTACATAATAATATACAACCCGTTTTTTCATACTTTCCAATTTTAAAGTGCCAGAATCATTATCTCACCAACATAGGGGTGGTGGATATATAGATCTCCCTCTATAATTATGGTTGCTACCCCTGATAAACCTAATAATCACAGTGAATCCAGCTCTGTGCATCCCAAAATTTTAATAACTTTCGGCACAATTCACATCTTCCATCTCTATTTTATTAACACCTGTCTGTATGGTGAGGAACATCACCCTATGATGTTTGTCTGGGTTTAATTATTTCAGCAGCAGCAGCAGGCCAAACCTGAGACAGTTTGACAAACACAGCAGGGGGAAAGCTCAGTCCTTAAGAATCAACTGTATGTCACATCAAACCGTCATCTTTCTCATACCCTTCTTTCTCTTTCTTTTTTTCTTTTTCTTTTTTGATCACAGTTTCTCTTGCTCTCCCATAGAGGTGAAAGAATATAGATGAATTTATGCTAGCTTGGGCAATATGTTTAAAAAAAACCCCACAATGTTCTGCAAGAGAAAGATTGCTTTACAAACTCATTTTCATCTCCTTGTAACATATTGGCATCATAGCTAGTAAAGCTCCAGCATGTATTGACCATAAATCCATGTCCAGAGAGAATTACTTCTAAACAATAGTTTTTTTTTTTGTCTGAGTCTAAGAGCCATCACTTAAATTCACAAGGCCAGGGACGATTTCTTTATAGGCTACTAGGCCAAATGAGAAGACTATGAGCCTGTCGCCTACATCCTGTCGCACTGATCAGAGGACTGCCATTTTAAGGGCTGTCTCAGAAGCAAAATTTCTCTAGTGTTCTCTAAATAAATCCCACAATGCACTGTAAAAACCATGGAGCATCAATGCTTGCTGTATTCCCATAATGGCCATTCTGAAGTGTGAGACATAAATCATCTGTTTACTGAGCTTGGGCTCTTGCCAAGCGTTGAGTACTGAAATCCATATGACTGGTATGCAACTAACCAATTCCCAATACAGATTTTGGTTCCACTTGTGAGCTGTGGAGGATTTAGTGCTTCATTATATGATCGATAAGCTATATTTTAAAGGATTTGTTCATTCAAAATTGAAAATTAAGTCATTAACCCATTTAATCCCACCAGTCACAAATGTGACCACAATTTTTGCTTGCATATTTTTCTGTAGTATTAAAAAAGCAACTCTTATTATAAAGCACAAGTTCTGACATGAGTCTAACATGATTGGGTAGTTTGGCCATGTAACCATAAGCATTCATTTCCTAGTACTGCCATCTTAATGGAATGATAATGTCAAAGCTCAGAAATGACAGGTAAGTTTTCTAAGTTGATTTTTAAATAGGAAATACATCTGTTGCATGCATCATCATGAAAGGGTTATCTATACATACATATTAAAATTATATTATTACATTGTTTTTTCTGTTGTCGAACTGCTGATAATTAAAGACAGTCACAATTGTGACCGGTGGTATAACACAGGGAGTCTGAATTTTGCTAGCTGGGTATTTATTTCTGTTTATAATGAAGTTTATAATAACTTACTCTTATGTTCCTATAATTTGTAATTTTGCCATCATTTCATTTGAATATTTGTGTTTAACTGCTGCATAAGATTGCTATTTTGTTATTTTTGAAACTGAGCCAGACAATGTTTACTTCTTGTTAATGGAATAAAACAAATTTTAACAAGTTAAACCAGTCTTTAAACTAATTGCTGACTGGCGATTTCTAATTTTGTACATGCATTTACACTAAAGACCTACTCCCTGTGTTCAACTACCGGTTACAATTGTGACCAAAGATGAAACCCATTTTTTCATGTTCTTTTCGATTATTTTTATAGAAAATTGACATTGACTGTTTAATATCCTTACAAATACCACACAAATTCATATATGTCATCTCTGGGATGGGTTAATTACTCACCCTCATGTTGTTCCAGTCTTCTGACACCTTTGGAACACAAATGAAGATATTTTAAATGACACTTGCACTTTGAACTATTTGAACGACTTTATTTGTCCACAAGATGTCATCACTTAACTCTGCCATTGTTTGTTGTATAGATATATATATATATATATGCATGCAGATGTGTATTTTTATATACATCATAAATATACACTGTACACACACTTATTTTATGTCAAAATAAACTTTTATATTTACAGTTGAAGTAAGAATTATTAGCCCCCATTTGATTTTTTTTTTCTTTTTTAAATAAAAAATGTTTAATAGAGCCAGGAAATTTTCACAGTATGTCTGATAATATTTTTTCTTCCGAAGAAAGTCTTATTTGTTTTATTTCGTGTAGAATAAAAGCAGTTTTAATTTTTTTTAAATCCATTTTAAGATCAAAATTATTAGCCCCTTTAAGCTATTTTTTTTCCGATAGTCTACAGAACAAACCATCATTATACAATAACTTGCCTAATTACCCTAAAAAGCCTAGTTAACCTAATTAACTTATTTAAGCCTTTAAATGTCACTTTAAACTGTATAGAAGTGTCTTTTCAAAAATATCTAGTAAAATGTTATTTACTGTCATCATGGCAAAGATAAAATAAATCAGTTATTAGAAATGAGTTATTAAAACTATTATGTTTAGAAATGTGTTGAGAAAATCTTCTCTCCATCAAACAGAAATTGGGGAAAAAAATAAACGGGGAGAGGGTAATAATTCAGGAGGGATAATAATTCTGACTTCAACTTTATATGTAAATGCTTCTTGAGCCACACTAGGGTAAAGAGTATTTTATAGTGCTGGGGAAAGATTAATTATGATTAATAATATCTAAAATAAAAGTTTGTTTTGACATAATGTATTTGTGCATTTTGTATATTTATTATGCATATGTGGCACAATTAGAAACAAATATAATAAATGATAAATATATTATGTATAATTTAGACAGATCAATTATATCTAAAACATTTTCTCAAATTTATGCATGCATTTGTGTATTTTTATATACATTATAAATATACACTGTTAAAAAGTAATTTATTAGCACTACTGAAGACTGTGTTTGAAACAAAATACTATCAGCAATAAAGAAACCACACACCATGGCTATGCATGTTGCATTTACTTCAGACAGACTCTACTAGGCTGAGTCTGCAGAATGACACTTAAGTATCAATGTGACTTTTTTTCGCCTGTTAATTAAGGCACTTTTAATCTGCCTATGAGTTCCGCAGCCAGGACCTGTAACAGATTCATGGAGGTTCCACTGAGATCAACATCCAGAGTGCGAGGCTAGTGTTGGGATCCAGACTTCAAGGTGACGAGATGACTACTGGGTTGGTTTGACTTGTGACAGCTGCTGACAGCTGGAGAGCCAAAAGGGACCAAGATGGGAGGAAGGCAACACGTCACTAGAGGGTCATGAGAAGGTCTAAAGCTGGACAAGATGGCTGATGAGAGGAAAAGACTCATCTAGAACATAAAGCAAAGCCTACATATTTTGACTGTGCATGAACTGGGGCATATTGCTGACAGCATTACTCCAGTTGCAGGTTTGATTTTAACCACTATCTCCAAGAATGATGAGAAAAGATGTACCACTGATCCACAAATGGGATCCAGAAAACAAGGACTTATTAAGGAGAAAAAAGTCAACTTTGAGTATTCTCAAAATGAGGTAGCAAATACAGACAACTAAGATTCTTCACAGATGAGGTATACAAAAAGTTTTAAGTGTAATGAACATACAAAGAAAACTCAACGATGAGAAAAATCAAACAATAAGGCAGCAAGCAACAGGGTAAACAGAAGAGTCTTACTAGGCGCAGATCAGGAGAACAAGGGAACGCAAGGTAAGGTCACACTACTGACTCAAAACCGAATGAGGAACAGAAAAGAAGTGACAACTTAAAAACCCTGGCTGGAACAAGTCACAGGTGATCGAGTATAATTAAACAAGAACACATGAAGAAGAACAAAATGGTTACTTCGTAACCCTCATTCCCCGAGGGAGGAACGGAAATGCTATGTGGAAAACTTCAACTATGAGCATTTTGCCAGAATGAAAGGCCAATAAATTGGCAGAAGCCAGCGCATGCAGCAATTTTAATCAGGTATGTATAAAGCTGGTAGATGCATATCGCTTGACTTTTAAGCTGAAGAAGCCTAACTACAGCTGTCAGCTAAGGTGCAACCACTGTGGCGAAGAAACGAAGCATTCCATTCCCCCCAATGGGGAAATGAGGGGTACGTGGTAACCAATTTGTTCCCCAGTGAGAGGGGAAGTCCAATACTATGTGGAAAACTTCTACGATGGGGAAATGTATGGAAAACGGCAGAGTAGTTAAACCTTGCCACGGCCCTGGTGAGAGGTTTGTCTGGCTTCTGCATGAGTGCGCCATCATCACCAAGGATGCAGCTCTCCAACGTGCCCCCTGGCCCTTACCTTTACTTACCTTTAAAGTGCTTAAAGCTTATTTATATTTTTTGAGGAGTTGTAAAATATACACCTATTAAGTTCTACTGTCCTATACAAATTTTGTATATGCGGCAGAAGCTCATTTTGCCCATAGAGTTGATATATGCTTCCACAGCTGTGCTGCCCATCCTAATCAGCATGAGTTTTCCCCTCCCGCACTGGTTGAAACTAGCGGAGAACAAAAATTACTGCAACACCTCCAGGCAAATGATATGCCAATGCAACTGGGGTGGGAATCACGAACACGTGACTGCATGCTCGTTAACACAGCCCTCCGGCACAACTGGAAACATCTGTCACAGCTTGTATGGACACCTGTTCTAAGAGCACTCCAGCCCGTAGATGCAAGGTCCATTCAGGGACTTGGGTTGTGATGACACAGCGGGGCTGATGGCCACCCAGCACACCCACGTGTGCCATGCCTATCTGGGGACTTGATAATAAAGCCAGCGCTGAAGTGGTCTCATATGAACAATCTGAGCGGTGTGAAGTGGCTACTGATGTCATATGCTCCAGGAGCCTCTGAAAAATTTCAGTGGGACCACTATGTTCCTTCCAATAGTATCGGACAGGACAGCACCAGCCCTAACAGTCTAATGCTGTGTTCACACCAGATGCGGAACGTGCAAATAAATCTTACTATTTATGTGTAAATAGACGCGTGAACATTTTAAGTTTACTCGCTTCATTCACGTCTCAAATCCACTTCATTTGCGTGTCAGAGTGCTCACCCATGGAAGTAGTGCATCCCGAGGAAGAGCTGAAAATTGACACTTGCCTTCCTCCCAGGATCCCGCGAGCGAGTTCAGCAAATGCAAACTGCAATCTCTGCTGTACAATGGACATGCACTCGCAAGCATGTGATGCAGTACCTGTACCCATCATCTGGAGATCAGAACCACCCATCCAAAATTGCATGGTCAAAACAGCATCTTGAAAAAGATGTGTCAGAAGAGCATCTTAAAAAAGATGTTTTGTCTCACTGTGGTGCTCTCTTAGTAAAATCTGCTCTTCTATTAAACTGCTCTTTTAGAAGTACCCAGCGAAATGCCCAGGAACAGGAGAATCACTCAGCTGGACCACGACTGCTGCGTCGTCATCCCCACTGTATACATGAAGCTTGATCTCTCTGGATTCAGCTCAGCAGTGGTTGTCTCTTTCAGTAGCGTGCAGAGGCGCCCCCTATGGCCACCCTAATATGATTTTGCTGTTGATATTATTAATTTAAAAGTTATTACGTAAATTCACAATATTTCAATCAATAAATTTGTTCATTCGTTCATTTTCTTTTCAGCTTAGTCCCTTTATTAATCTGGGGTCACCACAGCAGAATGAACTTATCCGTCAACTTATCCAGCATATATTTTACGCAGCGGATGCCCTTCTAGCTGCAACCCATCTCCGGGAAACAACAATACACACCCATTCACACATATCCACTACGAACAATTTAGCTTACCCAATTCACCCGTACCACATGTCTTTGGACTACTGCACCACTGCGTAGCCTCAATAAATAAATAAAATGCAGCCACTAAGTTATTGTAAATTGATTGACGCCACCGACGTTGCTGATACACTGCCACTCCCCCTTTAAGCATGCGCTGAATAGATGTTTAGACTATTAGGCTATTCTGGCTGCACCTCAGGGATGAACCGCTGACATTCAACCACAGCAGATAAGCTGACTTTACCACAAAAATTTCAAGTTCACGTTTTTTTTTTTTAAATTAAGGATAAAGTTCTTATAACATAATTAGTTGAGTATTGTTTGATGACGAGAAATGAAACACAACTTTGGGTTCATGAGATTGCTCACTTTTTATTAAGAAATAACTATTTTTTAAATGAAAAATTGTGTTTTATCTGATTGAAAAAAATAAATAAATGCATTTTGAAATCTGCTTTTCAGTATCTAGTTTATTTAGCACCTTCATTTTCTTTTGCTGGTTGACTTACAAGGGTCAAAAATCTTAATGATTTTGTGGATGTATTTTGTAAAAAGATACATCAATAGAAAAAAGGAATATGGACACATTATTTTATTAGGGTCTGTATAGTGAGTGTGCCTATATAGTAATGCCTTTTATTCAGTTTGTTCAATTGTTTGTGTTTTTAAATTAAATATTTATTTCTATTAGCACATGTACTTTGGGTGAATTATTTCAAGGAATAATAATAATATTTTAAGAGTAAGTAATTAAATGAATTAAAGTGTATTTCATTTACCTGAAACAAAAACATAACATTACAGAGTAAAGTGTTTAAATGTCCGTGGGCTAGTGAGATGGAATGTGCACCCGCTAATCTGCTAGTCGAAGTAGCTTGGGGAATGCATCACGGTTGAGGTAAGTGTATGTGCTGTGTGATAACATACGTGGCAGGCTGCCACAAAGCCTTTCACATCCTCCTTAATGAAAGGCCACCAAAAGCGGCGTTGGAGAAATTCAAGAGTGCAGGTACTTCCTGGGTGGCAGGTCAACGGAAACTCGTGACCCCACTGCATTGAGAGGGACTGATTGAGAGGCATACAGGGCACCCAACGGACCACTGCCTGGATCAGGTTCCTTGGCTTTGGCCTTACGCACCACTTTTTCCAGATCCCATCTAAGAAGAGCAACAATCCTTATACTCGGAATAATGGATGAAACAGGTCCTTCCTGTGTCTCTGGAAAGTAGGCTTGGGACATGGCGTCTAGATTGAGATTCTTGGTACCGGGTCTATAAGTTAGAGTGAACTGAAATCTATTAAAGCAGAGACATTGAGCCTACCGAGGACTCAACTGCTTTGCTTGCTGGAGATATTCCAGGCTCTTGCGGTCTGTAAGGACCTGGAAAGGATGTTGAACCCCCTCAAGCCAATAGCGCCACTCTTCCAATGTAAGTTTTACGGTGAACAGCTCTTGATCCCCCACATGGTAGTTGCGCTCAAAATTAGACAGGTGACTTGACATGAAAGCACAGGGGTGTAGTTTTCCATCCTCATTCCTATGTGACAGTATGGCCCCTACACCCATTTCTGAGGCATCCATCTCTATCACGAAGGGTTTGTCTGGGTTAGGGATAGAGAGAATAGGAAAAGAAGTAAATCTGTTCTTGAGATCTCAGAAGGCCACTGCTTTAAACTCAGATTAATCTGGCTTGACATAGAGATGATTCTCAAGGAGTCTTTGAAGAACCCTGCTGACATGGCCCTCGTGCGCCTCCACTGACTTGGAAAATCTTTAAATATCATCGAGACATATATAGACAAATATATTTAACATGTCCCTGAGGACTTTATTGATAAGTGCCTGGAACACGGCAGGGGCAATGGTAAGCCCGAAAGGCATCACCAGATACTCATAGTAGCCTGTGGGGGTGTTAAAGGCCATCTTCCACTGGTCTCCTTGCCGGATTTGCATCAGATGGTAGGCATTACAAAGATCCAGTTTAAGCAGTGGCCATAAGAGGCAGGGTATATAGATTCAAAACTGTTATCCTGTTAAGCCCCCTATATTTCTTCCCTACAAAAAAAGAAGCCAGCACCAGCAAGGTAAGTGGAGGCTAGAATGATGCCAACTGCCAGGGATTCCTTGATGTACAAATTCATAGCAGCCCGCTTGGGGGAAGATAAGGAGAAGACTCAACCCCTGGGAGTACAGGAACCATGGAGAAGATCTGTTGCACAGTCACATGGCAGGGAGGTGGTAAAGTGGTGGGTCGAGTTTTACTGAACACTGCCTTATACTGATGATAGGCTCAAGGTAAACTGGTGAGCTAACAAAGGGGACTCCAACCTAAAATGGAACCAGAGGACCAGTTGATCTTGAGATTGTGTCTGTGCAGCCAGGGATGACCCAGAATGACCGCATAGTCAATAAGGTAGAAAATCTTCTGCTGCTGATGTTTAACAATTGTAAGTTTCAGGGAGTGAGTGCCCTCAGTTACTGTGCCCAATTCTAGGGGTCTACCATCCAATGCAGTAAGTGCCTGGAGATGAGGGGGGAGGTGGGTAGGGAACTTAAGTCTCTTGGCCAAGGACAGATCCCTGAAATTACCTGCAGCACTTGAATCAATCACTGCTTGAAACTAGTGGCCCTCCCATGTCAGAATGGCTAAAACAACTAGGATCGTGTTGGCAGGAGGAGCTCTTACCTTCCCCATCACAGCCCTCTTGTAACTGGGTGGAGGCCATCATTTTCCGAGAGTTCAGGATAAGTGGACCGGAGGTGACCAGACGTACCATAGTAGAGGCATTGTCACTCCCTGATGCACTGTTCCCTTTCATTGGGAGAGAGCCTAGAACAACCTAACTGAATATCTTCTGGAGGATCAGGGGCCTGTTTAGGAACCAGGGAGACTCTGGATGGTGGGGCACAAACTGCTGATAGGCCTGCGAACAGGATTTTGGGACTGATATGCTCTGCCTCAAGCGATTCTCCATTCTCTGAGACTATTGTCTAGGTGAATGGCCATATTAATGAGGGATTCAAGATCCTTGGCTGGTTTTCGGGTGGCCAACTCATCTTGAAGAGGTTCAGATAATCCTCCCTAAAAGCAGGCCCTCAAGGCATCATCATTCCATACACTGCCTGTGTAGTGGTCCTAAACTCAATTGCAAAATCTGCAGTGCTGCAGGGACCTTGGAGAGTAAGCAGATGCTTGGAAGCCTTCCGACCACTGACTGGATTATTGAAGACTCGCTTGAACTCCTCAAAGGACTTGCAACAACTAGTCTGGAATTGCCTCAACACAGAGGTCCAAGATAATGCCTTGTCAGACAGAAGGATAATAATATAAACAATCTTGGAGTGGTCAGTAGGAAAGCTTGGGGGATGAAGCTCAAAAGTGAGAGAAAATAAGCAAACAATAAGGCAGCAAGCAATATTCAATCAAGTATTACTAGATGCAGATCAGGAGATCAAGGAAACACAAGGCACGATCACAGAGAACAAAAAACTTCAGACATCGGCTATAATAATCTATGCAAATAAATTGATGGAGACATCAAGATGAATCAATCTGTGAGTTCATTCAAGCTGTCCTGTGGATAGTTAAACGGGGACAGTTCAGCGAAATGCTCATCAATAAAGACCATCTAACGTTAGGAATTAATGAGTACAAGGGAACGAGAACATGAAACTCCACAGCTTACAAAATTTCATTAAACAAAATAGAGCAACACACACATTGAATATGAGCCACAAACAGTTCAGAATGTGTTCCTGCATACTATTTAACAAGGATGTCTTCCAAAGACAGTGACATCAGAAGTGAGTTGAAGCCTTTTCTCACAGATAACACAGTAACTGATGAAGCACTACTGACACAACTGACAAAGATCTCAAGCAAGGTAAGTAAATGCCAACGAGGATTAGGTCAAGCCATACAGCAAAGACAGACTCAAGCTCATAGTGGACATATTAACACAAGAGAGAATTAAAATCCTAAATAGAGAAAAAAAGCAATACAAAGGCCATACAAAAACTAAGCGCTCAAGTAAAAGCTTTATAAATGACAATCGACAAGCTAACGGGTGTTCAAGGTATATAGAAGAGGATAACAGCTCATGCAACCATTTCTTTATATGTGGGGAAAAGGGGCAAAGGGCTATTAGATGTGGTAAAAAGACAAGGGGTACAAGGAATATGTACCAGCCTGCTGAGCTGAGATCATCCTCTGGAGGAAGGTCTCCAGAGAACTGAGCTTGTGAAGCCA
Source organism: Danio aesculapii (assembly GCF_903798145.1). Classification (NCBI taxonomy): domain Eukaryota; kingdom Metazoa; phylum Chordata; class Actinopteri; order Cypriniformes; family Danionidae; genus Danio; species Danio aesculapii. The sequence goes on from NC_079442.1 coordinate 13,611,145, forward strand.
GTGCAAACAGTGCAGCCTACTCTCACATCTCTGGTAAACTCAACGCAGAACAGAGTAGCAGAGCTAACAGTCATCCCTTGCCTCGATTTCAAGACCTTACTGACACATTGGGATGGTATAGCTAGTTCTCAATTATGGATAAAAAAAGCTTATCACCAAGGCTTTTTAACACAGAGGGATCACAACAACTGAGTGATTTCATTACTCCTTGGGGCCTTTATGAGTAGGTACGCATTCCATTTGGCCTAACTAATGCACCTTCTCCCTTTCAACAAAATATGGAAGAGATACTGGACTCCCTGAGGGATGAATGCTGTATCCCGTACCTCAACAATATCTTGTACTACACAAATACTTTTTAAGAAAATGTGAAAGGACTGCAGAAGGTGTTGCAAGCTTTCCAGAGACATGGAGTTAAGCTAAATTCGACCAAGTGTTCAAAAAATAAGTATGATACATTGGATGACTGCTAAGTGCTAAAGGAGTTAGGATAGACCCTAAAGATTTGTATGCAATACAAGCCTGTAACGTGAAACCTACCATAGTTGGAAAAGTCTGGAGGATGTTGGGATTTCTCAGTTACTATAGATCTTTGGCATTGCCAAGCCAATATATGATCTTCTGCAAGTGAAATGATGGACAGAGCCTATCAAAACCAAATCTAACGCAGATGAAAAAAAGAATGTTCAGCTACCATCACAAACACTTATTGAGTGGAAGGAAGCACATCAAAAAATACTGTGCAGACTAGTTGAAGCTTTAGCTACTCCACCTATCCTTAAATATCCAATTTTGACTTATACACTTCATATAAATGCCTTGAAAAGGGACTTGGAGCTGCACTTTATCAGCAACAAGCTAGAAAAATGAGAGTCATCAGATATGGGTGTAGGACACTGACACCGCAGATTGAAATCACAGACTCCATTCACAGAAACTTGAATTCCTTGCACTGAAGTGCACAATCTGTAAAAAGTTTTGGACTGCCTATTTTATGCCCAGCACACCACAGTTTATACAGACAACAACTTTCTGACCTACATTAAGACTGCCAAATTTAATGTTGTGAGCTGTAGATGGGTTGGAGAACTGTCAGACTTTAGGTTTGATATCAAGTACAGACCTAGGAAGGTGAATGTGGATGCAAACCTTCTTTACCAGTGCCCACTGAACATCAACCAGTACATCACAGATGGAAGGGCACCAAGGGTGCTAAACGAAAAGATGTTTTTTTTATGTCACTGCTCTTAACCAGGCTCAGGAAGATGAACTGGAGAGTAATGCTAGTGAAGTCTTTGGAAAGCCTCATTATTTTACCTACTCTATGGACGACACTCACAATTACCAATTTATTTTGTGTTCAAAGTCACTAACGGAGAGAAAAAGGGATCCAAGAGGATATGCTAAACTGTCATGAAAGCGAATGGCAGAAGCTTACAGAATCACAGAGAACAGTTAGAATTCAAGTGCCTGAGGAAAATTGTACTGATAGGAAGTCCAGAGGAGTTGTTCCTCAGCCTGGTGACAGAGTACTTGTGGGAAACTTGTAGCAAATAAAAGACAGGCCAGTGTTGTGGAAAAAAAGATTCTGGTCTGCAAAATATTCTAAGTCTCCAAGTCAAAGTTTTCAAAAAATGACAAAGTCTGAGATCTCCGAAGTCTTTAGGCAAAGCAGTTTATTGTTACAGCATCAGTAACAACAGAGACAAGTCGTTCGAGTGTCTGCCGAATATAGGCTTGCACACAGTTTAAATAAATTTCTGTGTCTTAATACTCCACCCAAATTTACACATTACACACCTCCATCAGCTTCTCCACAAATGGGATCTTAAATCTTTCAGGTGTCCACCACCAATAGAATCTCAGGGTATTTCAGGGGTCTTACCCA